>NW_026284791.1:0-3081 GCF_023373465.1 Oncorhynchus keta | reverse complement strand
TGTCACGTTCTGACCTTTATTTTCTGTGTTTTGTGTTTAGTTAGTATGGTCAGGGGCGTGAGTTGGAGTGGGCAGTCTATGTTTGTTTGTCTAGGTTTTGGGAATTTCTATGTTTCGGCCTAGTATGGTTCTCAATCAGAGGCAGGTGTCATTAGTTGTCTCTGATTGAGAATCATAGGTAACCTGGGTTTCACTGTGTTTGTGGGTGATTGTTTCCCTGTCTCTGTGTGTGCACCAGATAGGACTGTAATTTGAGTTTTCACATTTTCTTGTTTTGTTAGTTTTGTTCATGTGTACCTTGCAGCATTAAAAAAAAAGTACCATGGAAAATTACCACGCCGCGTATTGGTCCTCTGATCCGTTTCGCCTCTCCTCTTCGGAAGAAGAGGAGGAAACTCGTTACAGAATCACCCACCACAATCGGACCAAGCGGCGTGGTAAAGGACAGCGACGACAGCAGCAGCAGCGGCAACAACAGCGGCCAGCATCACAGGAGGAATGGACATGGGAGGATGTATTGGACGGCAAGGGTTGCTACACCTGGGAGGATCCTGGCGGGAAAGGATCGCCTTCCATGGGAACAGGTGGAGGCAGCTAGGAAAGCAGAGGCAGCGGAGAGAGGGCTGGCAATGTGAGGAGCCAGCACGGCAGTGCGGCAGGTACGAGAGGCAGCCCCAAATTTTTTTTTTAGGGGGGCACACGAGGGGGTGGTACTAAGCCAGGTAGCAGACCAGAGCTCACTCCTCGTGCTTATTATGAGCAGCGCATTACTGGTCAGGCACCGTGTTATGCGGTTGAGCGCACGGTGTCGCCAGTGCGTGTCCATAGCCCGGTGCGCTATAGGGCAGCCCCGAGAGTGCCATGCGGGTGCTGGGCATTGAGCCAGGGCGTATGGTGCCTGCTCAGCGGGTCTGGTCGCCGGTACGCAGTCTTGGTCCAGGTTATCCTGCGCCGGCTCTGCGTGCTGTGTCTCCGGGGCGCTGGGAGGGGTGCAGTGCGTCCTCTGCCTGCGCTCCCGCTCGTACCGGGCAACTGTGGGAGTGGAGCCTAGGGAGAGGTGCGTGTAGTAAGCACTAGATCTCCGTGCTTACCCACAGCCCGGTTCAACCTGTGCCTGCACTCTGGAAGGTCCGGGCTCGAGTAGTTGTCCAGCCTGGGAAGTGGTGCCAGGTTGCGCACCAGAGCTCCAGTGCTCCCCACAGCCCGGTCTTTCAGGCTCCTTCTAACACCAAGCCTCCTGAAAGTCTCCCCAGCCTGGTGCCTCCTGTAGCAGCTCCACGCACCAGGTTGTCTCTCAGTCTCCTCCCTGCAGGTGCTCCCGCCTGTCCGGCGCGTTGCGGGCGTCCCGCCTGTCCTGCGCCGCTGCGGAGCGTCCCGCCTGTCCGGAGCCTCCCGCCTGTCCGGCGCCGCTGCCGGGCCTCCCGCCTGTCCGGCGCCATTGCCGGAGCCTCCCGCCCCTGTCCGGCGCCGCTGCAGGGCCTCCCGCCTGTCCGGCGCCGCTGCTGGAGCGTCCCGCCTGTCCGGCGCCGCTGCCTCCTGTAGCAGCTCCACGCACCAGGCTGTCTCTCTGTCTCCTCTCTGCAGGTGCTCCCGCCTGTCCGGCGCCGCTGCCGGAGCCTCCCGCCTGTCCGGCGCCGCTGCCGGAGCCTCCCGCCTGTCCGGCGCCGCTGCCGGAGCCTCCCGCCTGTCCGCGCCGCTGCCGGAGCCTCCCGCCTGTCCGGAGCCTCCCGCCTGTCCGGCGCCGCTGCAGAGCCTCTCGCCTGTCCGGCGCCGCTGCGGGCCTCCCGCCTGTCCGCGCTGCTGCGGGCCTCCCGCCTGTCCGGCGCTGCTGCCGGGCGTCCCGCCTGTCCGGCGCCGCTGCTGGGCGTCCCGCCTGTCTGGCGCCGCTGCCCAGAGCGTCCCGCCTGTCTGGCGCCCCGCTGCCGGGCGTCCCTCCTGTCCGGCGCCGCTGCGGGCCTCCCGCCTGTCCGGCGCCGCTGCGGGCGTCCGCCTGTCCGGCGCCGCTGGCCAGAGCCCCTCAGCCCAGAGGCGCCAGAGCCCCTCAGCCCAGAGCGCCAGAGCCCCTCAGCCCAGAGGTGCGGCGCCAGAGCCCCTCAGCCCAGAGGCGCCAGGCCCCTCAGCCCAGAGGCGCCAGAGCCCCTCAGCCCAGAGGCGCTAGAGCCCCTGTCCCTCTGTCCAGAGCCCCCTGTCCCTCTGTCCAGAGCCCCTGTCCCTCTGTCCAGAGCCCCTGCCCCTCTGTCCTGAGCTGCCCCTCTGTCCAGTGGGGTCATTGAGAGGGGTTGCCATGGTGAGAAAGCCACGGAGGCGGAAGAAGGCGGACAAAGACAAGGGTGAAGTGGGGTCCGCGTCCCCGCGCCAGAACCGCCACCGCGGACAGACGCCCACCAGACCCTCCCTATAGGTCAAGGTTTTGCGGCCGGAGTCCGCACCTTTGGGGGGTACTGTCACGTTCTGACCTTTATTTTCTGTGTTTTGTGTTTAGTTAGTATGGTCAGGGCGTGGTTGGGTGGGCAGTCTATGTTTTGTTTGTCTAGGTTTTGGGAATTTCTATGTTTCAACTAGTATGGTTCTCAATCAGAGGCAGGTGTCATTAGTTGTCTCTGATTGAGAATCATAATTAGGTGGCCTGGGTTTCACTGTGTGTTTGTGGGTGATTGTTTCCTGTCTCTGTGTGTGCACCAGATAGGACTGTAATTTGAGTTTTCACATTTTCTTGTTTTGTTAGTTTGTTCATGTGTACCTTGCAGCATTAAAGTACCATGGAAATTACCACGCCCCGCGTATTGGTCCTCTGATCCGTTTCGCCTCTCCTCTTCGGAAGAATAGGAGGAAACTCGTTACACATACCAGCTAGATCTACTGACTCTATTGTATTTTGACAGACCGGCTAGTTCTACTGTCTCTATTAGAACATGACAGACCAGCTCGATTTACTTTCTCTATTATATTATGACAGACCATCTATATCTACTGTCTCTGTTGTATTATGACAGACCAGATAGATCTACTGTCTTTATTACATTATGACAGACCAGCTAGATCTACGGTCTCTATTATATTATGACAGACCATCTAGATCTA
>NW_026284790.1:0-16069 GCF_023373465.1 Oncorhynchus keta | reverse complement strand
GACACCCCCAGCCTCTGTGAGTGAGTGAGTGAGGGGAGAGAGACGTCCTTCCTTATACAATGAGATTGTGTTTATACATGCGTTATGTAGTTTAGGCCTGATGGATTTGCATAGGGAAGGTGTTTGTTTCTCCTGTCCTGTAGCCTATAGCGATGTGAGATCCAATTGGCGGCGTGCCATAATATTCAAAGAAAACACGATAACATATTTTGAACTGTTCCAGTTAAATATATCAAATCTCCGTGCGTGCGCCAAAAGGAGAGCTTGGGTTGGGCGCTTGGACCGTGGAGTGGAGCCACCAGAGGGAAAAGGAGAGCTTGGGTTGGGCGCTTGGACTGTGGAGCCGTCAGAGGGTAAATGATAGGTTTTCAGCGCTACATCTCGTGTTGAGTTCATACCTTACCTTTCACATACTCATAAAACTGTGTTCTAGGCTATTGTATATAGCATGGCACCCTCCAGATAGTGAGTGCGCAGCCACTCCTGTAATTACAGTAAAATGAACAGGTCCATATGGCCCCTTTGATCCGTCGTTTTAAGACGCTGCGTAATAAAAATAACGACTGTGCGACGCTTTCTTGTTGCCGCGCCGCGGTGCGGTTTTCTTTGAAGATATCAACTTCGAACAAATTTATCTTTTACTGATCTTAAAGTGCAGCGCATCCCAGATAACCGACCACACATCCTCCCTCCCCTGCGCTCCGGGTATTGGTCACATCGGGTCACAGTTTATCTCGAGAGAGAGACTCATGCTGTAATCAAGTTGCTCTTTAAACGACCTCTTAACTAAGTGATAAGGTGTCATGCATAGGAAGTTAACTGTTAAATATGTTTGTTGTGTTCATGTTTATGACCAACAACATTGCTTCCTCAAACATCAAATATATTCATTACAAGTTTCCTAACCTCTTCTATCCCCCTCTACCCTCTCCTCCTCCCTCATCATCATAACCTCTCTCCCTCTCATCATAACCCTCCTCCCCATCATCATAACCTCTCCTCCCTCATCATCATAACCTCTCCTCCCTCATCATCATAACATCAACCTCTCCTCCTCATCATCATAACCTCTCCTCCTCCTCCCCATCATAACCTTCCTCCTCCTCCTCATCATCATAACCTCCTCCTCCTCCCCATCAACCTCATCATCATAATCTCTCCTCCTCCCATCATCATAACCTCTCCTCCTCCTCCCTCATCATCATAACCTCTCCTCCTCCTCACCATCATCATAACCCCTCCTCCTCCTCTCCATCATCATAACCTCTCCTCCTCTCCCCATCATCATAACCTCTCCTCCTCCTCCCCATCATCATAACCTCCCTCCCCCCATCATCATAAACCTCTCCTCCTCATCATCATCATAACCTCTCTCCTCCTCATCATCATAACCTCTCCTCCTCCTCCCTCATCATCATAACCTCTCCTCCTCCCCATCATCATAACCTCCCTCCTCCTCCCCATCATCATCCTCTCCTCCTCCTCCCCATCATCATAACCTCTCTCCTCCTCCCCATCATCATAACCTCTCCTCCTCCTCCCCATCATCATAACCTCTCCTCCTCCTTCTCCCCCATCATCATAACCTTCCTCCTCCTTCCCCCATCATCATAACCTCCTCCTCCTCTCCCCATCATCATAACCTCCTCCTCCTTCTCCCCATCATCATAACCTCTCCCTCCTTCTCCCCATCATCATAACCTCTCCTCCCCATCCATCCTCTCTCCCTCCTCTCCATCATAACCTCTCCTCCTCCCCATCATCATAACCTCTCCTCCTCCTCTCATCATCATAACCTCTCCTCCCTCCATCATCATAACCTCTCCTCCTCCTCCCCATCATCATAACCTCTCCTCCCCATCATCATCCTCTCCTCCTCCCCCATCATCATAACTCTCCTCCTCCCCCATCATCATAACCTCTCCCTCCTCCCCTCCCCATCATCATCATAACCTCTCTCCTCCTCCATCATCATAACCTCTCCTCCTCCTCTCCATCATCATAACCTCTCTCCTCCTCCCCATCATCATAACCTCCTCCCCTCCTCCCCCATCATCAACCTCTTCCTCCTCCCCATCATCATCATAACCTCCTCTCCTCTCCATCATCATAACCTCTTCCTCCTCTCCATCATTAACCTCTCCTCCTCCTCTCCATCCATAACCTCTCTCCTCCCCCATCATCATAACATCATCATCCTCTCCTCCTCTCCCCATCATCATCATCCTCTCCTCCTCACCCCATCATCATCATCCTCTCCTCCTCCTCTCCATCATCATAACCTCCTCCTCCTCCCCATCATCATAACCTCTCCTCTCCCCCCATCATCATAACCTCTCCCCCATCATGGTCTGACCCCATCATCATAACCTCTCCTCCTCCCCATCATCATAACCTGTGGATCAGGTAACCTCTCCTCACCCATCATCATTCCTCCTCCCCCTCATCATCATAACCTCTCCTCCCCCATCATCAAACCTCTCCCCCTCCCCATCACATAACCGCTCCTCCTCCTCCCCATCGGCAACCTCTCCCTCCTCCTCCCCATCATCATAACCCTCCCCCATCATCATAACCTCTCCTCCTCCCCCATCATCATAACCTTCCCCTCCTCCCCATCTGCAACCTCCTCCATCAAGCTCATCCCCATCACATACTCTCCATCCCCATCATCACACCTCTATCCCTGGATCAGAGCTGGACAGCATAACCTCTCCTCCTCCTCCCCCATCATCATAACCTCTCTCCTCCCCCATCACAGAACATCATCATAACCTGGTCCTCCCCATCATCAAACCTCTCCTCCTCCCTCATCATTCATCAGTCGGTCTCCCCCATCATCATCATCATCATAACCTCTCCCTCCTCCTCCCCCATCATCATAACCTCAGTCATCATCATAACCTCTCCTCATCATCATCATAACCTCTCCTCCTCATCATCACGTTCCTCATCATCATAACCTCCCTCCTCCCCCATCATCATAACCTCTCCCTCATCATCAAGTAGATCATAACCTTCCTCCCCCCCATCATCAACCTCTCCCTCCTCCTCCATGATCATAAGAATCATAACCTCTCCTCCTCTCACAGATATTCCTCTCTCACAGTAACCTGATCTCATAACCTCTCCTCCTCCTCACAGATATTCCTCCTCCCCATCAGTAACCTGGATCATCATAACCTCTCCTCTCCCCCATCATCAGCCTCTCCTCCCTCCTCATCATCATAACCTCTCCCCCTCATCAGTAACCTCTCCTCCTCCTCATCTCATAACATCATCATAACCTCTCCTCCTCCTCATCAGTAACCTGATCATCAAGAATCATAACCTCTCCTCCTCCCCATCATCATAACCTTCCTCCCTCCTCATCATCATAACCTCTCCCCCTCCCTCATCATCATAACCTCTCCTCCTCCCTCATCATCATAACCTCTCCTCCTCCCTCATCATCATAACCTCTCCTCCTCCCCCATCATCATAACCTCTCCTCCCTCCTCATCATCATAACCTCTCCCCCTCCCTCATCATCATAACCTCTCCTCCTCCCTCATCATCATAACCTCTCCTCCTCCCCCATCATCATAACCTCTCCTCCCTCCTCATCATCATAACCTCATCATATTCCTCCCTCATCATCATAACCTCTCCTCCTCCCCCATCATCATAACCTCTCCTCCCTCCTCAATAACCTCTCCCCTCCCTCATCAGATAACCTCTCCTCCTCCCTCATCATCATAACCTCTCTCCTCCCTCTCTCATCCTCACTCTCTCCCTCTCTCCTCCTCCCTCTCTCATCCTCACTCTCTCCCTCTCTCCTCCTCACTCTCTCCCTCTCTCCTCCTCCCTCTCTCATCCTCACTCTCTCCCTCTCTCCTCCTCCCTCTCTCATCCTCACTCTCTCCCTCTCTCCTCCTCCCTCTCTCATCCTCCCTCTCTCCCTCTCTCTCCCTCTCTCCTCTCCCAGTGGTCTGACCCATGAGTCTCACTCCCGTGATGTGGAGCAGGTATACAGGGCAGTCTAGAGTGGCTATCCTACTGGGGCCCTCACAGCGGCCCAACACGGAGCCCACGCCTGACGCCTGCATCAAGCCCCAGACAGACTCCCGCGGATCACACCTCTACCTGGAGAGAGCTGGACAGCTCCGCCTGCTGATGTCTGAGACAGAACAGGTCAGTCAATCAGTCGGTCAGTCATTCAGTCGGTCAGTCACGTTTATTCATAAATCCCTTTTTTCATCAGAAGTAGATATTTCACAGTAACCTGACTGAGAACAGCACAGATATTTCACAGTAACCTGACTGAGAACAGCACAGATATTTCACAGTAACCTGACTGAGAACAGCACAGATATTTCACAGTAACCTGACTGAGAACAGCACAGATATTTCACAGTAACCTGACTGAGAACAGCACAGATATTTCACAGTAACCTGACTGAGAACAGCACAGATATTCCACAGTAACCTGACTGAGAACAGCACAGATATTTCACAGTAACCTGACTGAGAACAGCACAGATATTTCACAGTAACCTGACTGAGAACAGCACAGATATTTCACAGTAACCTGACTGAGAACAGCACAGATATTTCACAGTAACCTGACTAAGAACAGCACAGATATTTCACAGTAACCTGACTGAGAACAGCACAGATATTTCACAGTAACCTGACTGAGAACAGCACAGATATTCCACAGTAACCTGACTGAGAACAGCACAGATATTTCACAGTAACCTGACTGAGAACAGCACAGATATTTCACAGTAACCTGACTGAGAACAGCACAGATATTTCACAGTAACCTGACTGAGAACAGCACAGATATTTCACAGTAACCTGACTGAGAACAGCACAGATATTTCACAGTAACCTGACTGAGAACAGCACAGATATTTCACAGTAACCTGACTGAGAACAGCACAGATATTTCACAGTAACCTGACTGAGAACAGCACAGATATTTCACAGTAACCTGACTGAGAACAGCACAGATATTTCACAGTAACCTGACTGAGAACAGCACAGATATTTCACAGTAACCTGACTGAGAACAGCACAGATATTTCACAGTAACCTGACTGAGAACAGCACAGATATTTCACAGTAACCTGACTGAGAACAGCACAGATATTTCACAGTAACCTGACTGAGAACAGCACAGATATTTCACAGTAACCTGACTGAGAACAGCACAGATATTTCACAGTAACCTGACTGAGAACAGCACAGATATTTCACAGTAACCTGACTGAGAACAGCACAGATATTTCACAGTAACCTGACTGAGAACAGCACAGATATTTCACAGTAACCTGACTGAGAACAGCACAGATATTTCACAGTAACCTGACTGAGAACAGCACAGATATTTCACAGTAACCTGACTGAGAACAGCACAGATATTTCACAGTAACCTGACTGAGAACAGCACAGATATTTCACAGTAACCTGACTGAGAACAGCACAGATATTTCACAGTAACCTGACTGAGAACAGCACAGATATTTCACAGTAACCTGACTGAGAACAGCACAGATATTTCACAGTAACCTGACTGAGAACAGCACAGATATTTCACAGTAACCTGACTGAGAACAGCACAGAGCAGGTTACATAGGCAGAAAACACATGCTTAAGTTTAACCTGTAAATATAATTGTTGATATGTTCATAAAGTACTCGTGGGAAAATGATTATCTCAGTGTCATCACACCAGTACATCACACCAGTACATTACACCAGTACATTAAACCAGTACATACATTAAACCAGTACATTACACCAGTACATACATTACACCAGTACATACATTACACCAGTACATTACACCAGTACATTACACCAGTACATTACACCAGTACATTACACCAGTACATTACACCAGTACATTACACCAGTACATACATTACACCAGTACATTACACCAGTACATTACACCAGTACATTACACCAGTACATTACACCAGTACATACATTACACCAGTACATTACACCAGTACATACATTAAACCAGTACATACATTACACCAGTACATTACACCAGTACATACATTAAAAACCAGTACATACATTACACCAGTACATTACACCAGTACATTACACCAGTACATACATTACACCAGTACATTTAAACCAGTACATACATTACACCAGTACATTACACCAGTACATACATTACACCAGTACATACATTAAACCAGTACATTACACCAGTACATTACACCAGAACATTACACCAGTACATACATTAAACCAGTACATACATTACACCAGTACATTACACCAGTACATACACCAGTACATTACACCAGTACATTACACCAGTACATATTTAATCATGTTTACACCAGTTATATTTACCAGCATGGCATTGCAGTGTTTCTCCCAGACAGAGGGGCGCAGTTCATAGAGGCAGTGGGCCAGCAGGACATCAGCAAGAGGATCACAGTGTTTCAGTATGAACTGGTACACCAGTACATTACACCAGTACATACATTAAACCAGTACATTACACCAGTACATTACACCAGTACATTACACCAGTACATACATTAAACCAGTACATACATTACACCAGTCATACATTAAACCAGTACATACATTAACCAGTACATTACACCAGTACATTACACCAGTACACTGGCACTGGTAAGAGACCACCACACATACATTACACCAGTACATTACACCAGTACATTACACCAGTACATTACACCAGCACTTAAACCAGTACATACATTACACCCTGAACACTGGACCAGTAAGAGACCAACATTACACCAGTACATACACACCAGTACAACACTGGTACTTAAGAGACATACATTACACAGTACATTACACCAGTACAACACTGGCACCAGTAAGAGACCAGTACATTACACGCACACACACCTGAACACTGGCACTGGTAAGAAAGGCTGCAACACACACGCAAATCTGTCACACCCTGCCCTCTGTTCCTAGGCCGTCATTGAAAATAAGAATTTGTTCTTAACTGACTTGGTTAAATAAAGGTAAAAAATAATCATGTTTGTTATATTTCCAGACTGAGGGGCGCTGTTCATAGAGGCAGTGGGCCAGCAGGACATCAGCAAGAGGATCACAGTGTTTCAGTATGAACTGGTGGCCAGCCACGGACCTGCTCATCTGTACCCACACCTCAACACTGGCACTGGTAAGAGACCAACACACACACACACACACACACACACACACAACACTGGCACTGGTAAGAGACCAACACACACACACACACACACACACACACACACACACACACACACACACACACACACACACACACAACACTGGCACTGGTAAGAGACCAACACACACACACACACCTGAACACTGGACCTGGTAAGAGACCAACACACACACACAACTGAACACTGGACCTGGTAAGAGACCAACACACAGGAGATGACAGGAGTTAAGACAGGGTGTCCATGGTGAACCCAGCCTAATAAACCCGCAGATCAAGGGCTGTACAGAACCCAGATGGACAGAGTCTGCTGACAGAGTCCAGAGAGAGGAGGAAGAATGAACCACTGGTTCAACTGACCCCTAGACACATTAAATAGGTCTTGCTTAGCCCCCTGTGTCTCACCCGTCTGTGTGTCCTCTCTCCCATCTCCCTCCCCCTGTCTATCCCATCTCCCTCCTCCTCTGTGTCCCATCAGGAGTCCCTCCTGTCTAGCCTCAGTCTAGCCCATCCCCTCCCTACAGCCCTGCTGTCACTCCCATCTCCAGAGACCCCCTCCTCTCTCTACTGCTGTCCTCTATCCCCTCTCCCTCCCTCTCTCTCCTTCCATCTCCTCCCTCCTCTCTCTCTCTCCCATCTCCCTCCCTCTCTCTCTCCCATCTCCCTCCCTCCTCCTCTCTCCCATCTCCCTCCCTCCTCCTCTCTCTCCCATCTCCTCCCTCCCATCTCCCTCCTCTCCCTCCTCTCTCCCCCTCCCTCCTCTCTCTCCCATCTCCCTCCCTCCTCCTCTCTCTCCCCCCATCTCCCTCCCTCCTCTCTCTCCTCCCATCTCCCTCTCTCTCCCATCTCCCTCCCTCCTCTCTCTCTCTCTCTCCCTCTCTGACATATAAATACAAGCAGGCTAATCAACAGGTCACACTGGGGTCAAGCCCAGGGGTCAGCCAATCATCATCCAGCTGTCAATCGGTGGTGTCTGCTGCAAGACAGGGAGGGAGGATATGATTGGTCAGGTATGGAGGGAATGGAGGGAGGGAGAGAGGAGGAGAGAGAGAGAACGAGAGAGAGAGAGAGAGAGAGAGAAAGGTTTTGTATCTGCCTAGTAGAGGTATGGAGAGGAGGGAGAAGAGAGAGAGAGAGAGAGATATGTTTTGTATCTGTCTAGTACAGGTATGTGTGCACCATAAAACCATTGACAGACAAAGAGAAAGACTGTGTGTTTAATAGTTTTTTTTACTGGCAGACAGGGTCAAAGGTTACCACCCTGACTACCCTCTCCCACCTGTTGTTTCACACACACACACACACACACACACACACACACACACACACACACACACACACACACACACACACACACACACACACACACACACACACACACACACACACACACACACACACACACACGAAAATCCTTAATCTTGTACCCTCCCCATAGACATCCATCTCATCCCTCCCTCTCTCCCTCCTCATTCCTCCCTCCTCACCCCTCCTCTCTCTCCCTTCTCACCCCCTCTCTCCCTCTCTCCCCTTCTCATCCCTCCCCTCTCCCCTTCTCACCCCTCCCTCTCTCCTTCTCATCCCTCCCTCTCTCTCTCCCTCCTCATCCCTCCCCTCCTCTCTCCCCCCTCCCTCTCTCCCTCCTCATTCCTCCCTCTCTCCCCTCATTCCTCTCTCTCTTCCTCCTCATCCCTCATTCCTCCCCTTGCTCTCATCCCTCGACCCCAAATCCTCTTCTCACCCTCCCCCTCCCTTCTCATCCCTCCCTCCCTCTCTCCCTCCTCATCCTCCCTCCTGACTGAACCAGACTTCCTCTCACACCTCCTCTCCCCTCTCTCAGGAAGTGAGGGATGGATGGGGGAGGGAAACCCCTCCCTCTTTATATCTGATGCTAGTGTTGTACTGACCGGTCAACCCTTTAGAACACCTACTAATTCAAGGGTTTTTCTTTATTTGGGGGGATCCAGAAAATAGCCCTATTTGGTAAAAGTCTCAAGGACAGCTCAAATAAGCAAAGAGAAACAGTCCATCATTACTTTAAGACATGAAGGTCAGTCCTCCTCATCCCTCATTTCTTCAAGCGCAGTTGCAAAAACCATCAAGCACTATGATGAAACTGGTTCTCACCGCCCTCCCCTCCCACAGGAAGGGAAGACCTCCCTCTTAAGTTCCTCTGCTAAATGCTGCAGAGGATCCTCCCTCAAAAGTTTCAGTCCTCATTCCTCTCCTCTCAGAAATAAATCCCTCCTCCTCACACCTCCCTTCTCCCCTAACATTCCTCAACTCAACTGTTCAGCAGAGACTACATGAATTAGGCCTTCATGGTTGAATTGCTGCAAAGAAACCACTACTAAAGGACCCCAATAAGAAGAAGAGACTTGCTTGGGCCAAGAAACACCTCAATGGACATTAGACACCGGTGGAAATGTGTCCTTTGGTCTGGAGTCTAAATTGGAGATTTTTTCACCCCTCCCTCTTTGTGAGACGCTGTGTGGATGTATGGATGATCTCTGTTTGTGTATTTCACACCGTAAAGCATGGAGGAGGTGTTATGATCCTGTCCTATGATCTCTGTTTGTGTATTTCCCTGGAAGCATGGAGGAGGAGGTGTTGGTGTATTATGGACACCGTGGAAAGAGGAGGGAGGAGGTGTTATGGTGTCCTGTATGGATGATCCCTCTCTTTGTGTATTTCACACCGTAAAGCATGGAGGAGGAGGTGTCCCTGTGGGTGTATGGAGGATCTGTTTGTGTATTTCCTCACCCTCCCTCATGGAGGAGGAGGTGTTATGGTGTGGGTGTATGGATGATCTCTGTTTGTGTATTTCACACCGTAAAGCATGGAGGAGGAGGTGTTATGGTGTGGGTGTATGGATGATTCTCTGTTTGTGTATTTCCTCACCGTAAAGCATGGAGGAGGAGGTGTTATGGTGTGGGTGTATGGATTATTCTGTTTGTGTATTCCTCACCGTAAAGCATGGAGGAGGAGGTGTTATGGTGTGGGTGTATGGATGATCTCTGTTTGTGTATTCACACCGTAAAGCGGAGGAGGAGTGTTATGATGTCATCCCTATGGATGATCACTGTTTGTGTATTTCCACCGTAACCGCTGGAGGAGGAGGTGTTATGATGTGGGTGTTCCTGGATGATCCCTGTTCCTCCCACTATTTCGTTCACCCCTCTCTCATGGAGGAGAGCTAGGGGTTAGCAAGGGGGTGAGAGAACCAGACTTCCCCCTCTGTATTCCTCTCCCCTCTCTCAGGAAGTGAGGGATGGATGGGGAGGGAAAGGGTGGAAAATATTAGTGGAGAGATACAGGACTAACTGACTTTCTTCTTTATATCTGATGCTAGTGTTGTACATGACCGGTCAACCGTTTTAGAACACCTACTAATTCAAGGGTTTTTCTTTATTTGGGGGTATATGAATATAGCCCTATTTGGTAAAAGACCAAGTCCAAGGACAGCTCAAATGAGCAAAGAGAAACAGTCCATCATTACTTTAAGACATGAAGGTCATCAATATTTTAATTTCAACGTTTCTTCAAGCGCAGTTGTTAAAACCATCAAGCACTATGATGAAACTGGTTCTCATGAGGACCACCACAGGAAGGGAAGACCCAGAGTTACCTGGTGCTGCAGAGGATAAGTTCATTAAAGTTTCCAGCCTCAGAAATTGCAGCCCAAATAAATGCTACCACAGAGTTCAGGTAACAGACACATCACAACATCAACTGTTTGGAGACTACATGAATAGGCCTTCATGGTTGAATTGCTGCAAAGAAACCACTACTAAAGGACCCCAGAAGCTATTTCAGACTTGCTTGGGCCAAGAAACACGAGCAATGGACATTTCACACCGTTTTGTGTCCTTTGGTCTGGAGTCTAAATTGGAGAAAAGTGTCAAATGAGACGCTGTGTGGATGTATGGATGATCTCTGTTTGTGTATTTCACACCGTAAATATGGAGGTGGTGTTATGGTGTGGGTGTATGGATGATCTCTGTTGTGGTGTTCACACAAAAAGCATGGAGGAGGAGGTGTTATGGTGTGGGTGTATGGATGATCTCTGTTTGTGGTATTTGTGCATGGAGGAGGTGGTGTTATGGTGGTGGTGTGTGGTGATCTGTGTGGTGTATGGTGGTGTATGGTGGAGGAGGTGGTGGTGTGGGTGGTATGGATGGTGGTTTGTGTATTTCACACCGGCATGGAGGAGGTGGTGTATGGTGGGGTGTATGGATGGTCTGTTTGTGTATGGTGGTGGAGGTGGTGTTGGTGGTGTGGGTGGGGTGTGTCTGGTTGTGGGGTGTGGGAGGAGGTGGTGTATGGTGGTGTGGTGTATGGATTATCTCTGTTTGTGTATTTGGTGGTAAAAGCATGGAGGAGGAGGTGTGGTGGGTGTATGGTGGTGTCTGGTTGTGTATTTCACACCGTAAAGTGGTGGTGGTGGTGTTATGGTGTGGGTGTATGTGGTGTACTGGTGTTTGTGTGTTTGGTGGTGGAGGAGGAGGTGTATGGTGGGGTGTATGGTGGTCTGTGGTGTATGGTGGTGGAGGAGGTGGTGTATGGTGGTGTGGGGGTGTATGGTGGTGGGGTGTGGTTCATTTGGAATTCAAGGTGTATGGTGCCTTCTGCAGTGTGCCATCCAATCTGGTTTGGGGTGTAGTGGTGTCATGGTTTTCAACAGGTCAATGACCCAACAAAAGCTCCAGGCTATTTCATGGTGTGTGGTGGTATTTGGTAGGTTGACCCAACAAACCTCCAGGCTGTTTCATAGTTTTGACCCAACAAACCTCCAGGCTGTTGGTGGTGTGTTTTGGTGGGGCTGGTTCATGTTTTGACCCAACAAACCTGGCTATTTGGTGGTTTTGACCCAACAAACCTCCAGGCTGGTGGGTTTTGTGGCTATTTGTATGTTTGACCCAACACACCTCCAGGCTATTTGTGTGGTGGTGTGACCCAACACACCTCCAGGTATTTCATAGTGGTGACCCAACAAACCTCCAGGCTATTTGGTGGTTTTGACCCATGGTGTGTGGCTATTTGTAGTTTTGGTGTCTGTACTATGGTTCTACAATGGTGGGGTACAAATGGTGTGTGGTGGTGTTCTGGTGGTTGATGGTGTGTATACTGTATGGGTGTGTGGTGGTGGGTGTGGTGGTGGTGGTGTATGGTGTGTGGTGGTATGGTGTGGTGGTGGTGGTGGTGTGGTGGTGTGGTGGTGTGTGGTGGTGGTGGTGGTGTGTGGTGTATGGTGGTGGTGTGTTATGGTGGTGGGGTGGGGTGTGGTGGTGGGGTGTGGTGTGTGGTGGTGTGGTGGGTGTGTGTGGTGGTGGTGTGGTGGTGGTGGGGTGTGGTGGTGTGGTGGGGTGTGGTGGTGTGTGGTGGTGTGTGGTGTATGGTGGTGTATGGTGGTGGGGTGGGTGGTGTGTGGTGGTGGTGGTGGTGTGTGGTGGTGTGGTGGTGTGGTGGTGTGGTGTGTGGTGGTGTATGGTGGTGTGTGGTGGGGTATGGTGGTGTGTGGTGGTGTATGGTGTGTGGTGGTGTATGGTGGTGTGTGGTGGGGTATGGTGTGTGGTGGTGTATTATGGTGTGTGGTGGGGTATGGTGGTGTGTGGTGGTGTATTATGGTGTGTGGTGGGGTATGGTGTGTGGTGGTGTATTATGGTGTGTGGTGGGGTATGGTGTGTGGTGGGGTATGGTGTGTGGTGGTGTATGGTGGTGTGTGGTGGGGTATGGTGTGTGGTGGTGTGTGGTGGGGTGTGGTGGTGTATATGTCATGTGTCTCATGTCTCATGTCTCTCTCTCAGCCTCCTGTACACCCTGCACAGATGACCAGATCCTGATGGCGGTATGTACCAGCGACTTTGGTAAGCACACACACACAACACCACAACACACACACAGGTTACGCACAACACACAGACACACACACACACACACACACAACACCACAACACACACACAGGTTACGCACAACACAACACCACACACAGAACAATGTCCATCACCATCATTAAGTTTGCTGGCGACACGACGGTGGTCGGCCTGATCACCAACTACGATGAGACAGCCAATAAGGGAGGATGTCAGCGCTCCACATCGACTGTAGGGGAGCAGGTGGAGAGAGGTTCACCTTCCTCTGTGTCCACATCACTGAGGAATTAACATGATATACACACATAAACACACACACACACACCTCACCTTGCCCCTCAGGAGGCTTGGGCCCTCAGACCCTCAACATGTTCTACAGCTGCACCATTGAGAGCATCTTGACTGGCTGCGTCTCTGCTTGGTACGGCAAGAGCATCGCCCTCGATCACAGCCCAGTAGACAGCCCAGTAGACAGCCCAGTAGACAGCCCAGTAGACAGCCCAGTAGACAGCCCAGTAGACAGCCCAGTAGACAGCCCAGTACAGGTACGGCAAGAGCATCGCCCTAGATCACAGCCCAGTAGACAGCCCAGTAGACAACCCAGTAGACAGCCCAGTAGACAGCCCAGTAGACAGCCCAGTAGACAGCCCAGTAGACAGCCCAGTAGACAGCCCAGTAGACAGCCCAGTAAACAGCCCAGTAGACAGCCCAGTAGACAGCCCAGTAGACAGCCCAGTAAACAGCCCAGTAGACAGCCCAGTAGACAGCCCAGTAGACAGCCCAGTAGACAGCCCAGTAGACAGCCCAGTAGACAACCCAGTAGACAGCCCAGTAGACAGCCCAGTAGACAGCCCAGTAGACAGCCCAGTAGACAGCCCAGTAGACAGCCCAGTACTTGGTACGGCAGCTGCTTGGCATCCGACCACAAGGCGCTCCAGAGGGTAGTGCGTATGGTGCAGTACATCACTGGGGACGAATTCCCTGCCATCCAGGACCTCTATACCAGGCGGTGTCACAGGAAGGCCCTAAAAATGGTCAAACACTCCAGGCGTCCAAGACATAGACTGTTCTCTCTGCTACCACACGGCAAGCTGTACCGATGCCCCAAGTCATAGACTGTTCTCTCTGCTACCTCACGGCAAGCTGTACCGATGCACCAAGTCATAGACTGTTCTCTCTGCTACCACACGGCAAGCTGTACCGATGCCCCAAGTCATAGACTGTTCTCTCTGCTACCTCACGGCAAGCTGTACCGATGCACCAAGTCATAGACTGTTCTCTCTGCTACCTCACGGCAAGCTGTACCGATGCCCCAAGTCATAGACTGTTCTCTCTGCTACCACACGGCAAGCTGTACCGATGCCCCAAGTCATAGACTGTTCTCTCTGCTACCACACGGCAAGCTGTACCGATGCCCCAAGTCATAGACTGTTCTCTCTGCTACCACACGGCAAGCTGTACCGATGCCCCAAGTCATAGACTGTTCTCTCTGCTACCACACGGCAAGCTGTACCGATGCCCCAAGTCATAGACTGTTCTCTCTGCTACCTAACGGCAAGCTGTACCGATGCCCCAAGTCATAGACTGTTCTCTCTGCTACCGCACGGCAAGCTGTACCGATGCCCCAAGTCATAGACTGTTCTCTCTGCTACCACACGGCAAGCTGTACCGATGCCCCAAGTCATAGACTGTTCTCTCTGCTACCGCACGGCAAGCTGTACCGATGCCCCAAGTCATAGACTGTTCTCTCTGCTACCTCACGGCAAGCTGTACCGATGCCCCAAGTCATAGACTGTTCTCTCTGCTACCGCACGGCAAGCTGTACCGATGCCCCAACCATAGACTGTTCTCCCCCTAGTCACTACCTCCACGGTAATGTATATCTACGATTACCTCGCCCCTGCACATCGTCATAGACTGTGTGTATAGTCATGCTACATAGACTCAGTACTGACGGCAAGCTGTTATCATAGATGCACCAAGTCATAGATCATAGACTCAGTACTGGTACCTCTGTGTGTATAGGTTATCATAGACTGTACTGATAGCCTGTGTGTATAGTCATGTTATCATAGTCATACTGTGTATCATCCTCACGGCAACGTGTGTACTGCATACCCTGTGTGTATAGTCATGTTAACCAACAGGACCCTGCTTATACCCCTAGTCACTGTTATAGTCATGTTATCCTAGTACTGGTACATGTATAGTCTGTTATCATAGACCAGTACTGGTACAACGTGTGTATAGTCATGTTATCATAGACTCAGTACTGGTACAACTGTGTGTATAGTCATGTTATCATAGACTCAGTACTGACAACCTGTGTGTATAGTCATGTTATCATAGACTCAGTACTGGTACCCTGTGTGTATAGTCATGTTATCATAGTACTGATACTGTGTGTATAGTCATGTTATCATAGACTCAGTACTGGTACCCTGTGTGTATAGTCATGTTATCATAGACTCAGTACTGATACAACGTGTGTATAGTCATGTTATCATAGACTCAGTACTGGTACAACGTGTGTATAGTCATGTTATCATAGACTCAGTACTGATACAACGTGTGTATAGTCATGTTATCATAGACTCAGTACTGATACCCTGTGTGTATAGTCATGTTATCATAGACTCAGTACTGGTAGTCATGTTATCATAGACTGTGTGTGTATAGTCATGTTATCATAGACTCAGTACTGGTACCCTGTGTGTATAGTCATGTTATCATAGACTCAGTACTGGTACCCTGTGTGTATAGTCATGTTATCATAGACTCAGTACTGGTACCCTGTGTGTATAGTCATGTTATCATAGACTCAGTACTGGTACCCTGTGTGTATAGTCATGTTATCATAGACTCAGTACTGGTACCCTGTGTGTATAGTCATGTTATCATAGACTCAGTACTGGTACAACGTGTGTATAGTCATGTTATCATAGACTCAGTACTGGTACCACGTGTGTATCGCCAAGTTACT
>NW_026284789.1:0-7493 GCF_023373465.1 Oncorhynchus keta | reverse complement strand
TATTTTTTATTTTTTTATTTCACCTTTATTTAACCAGGTAGGCTAGTTGAGAACAAGTTCTCATTTGCAACTGCTGACCTGGCCAAGATAAAGCATAGCAGTGTGAACAGACAACACAGAGTTACACATGGAGTAAACAATTAGCAAGTCAATAACACAGTAGAAAAAATGGGCAGTAGGTAAAAGGCGAGGAGGTAATAATACAATTTTGCAGATTAACACTGGAGTGATAAATGATCAGATGGTCATGTACAGGTAGAGATATTGGTGTGCAAAAGAGCAGAAAAGTAAACAAAAAAAAAAAAAACAGTATAAAAACAGTATGGGAATGAGGTAGGTGAAAAGGTGAGCTATTTACCAATAGACTATGTACAGCTGCAGCGACGGGTTAGCTGCTCGGATAGCTGATGTTTGAAGTTGGTGAGGAGATAAAAGTCTCAACTTCAGCTTATTTGCAATTTCCAGTCACAGGCAGCAGAGTACTGGAACAAAAGGCGGCCAAATGAGGTGTTGGCTTTAGGGATGATCAGTGAGATACACCTGCTGGAGCGCGTGCTACGGATGGGTGTTGCCATCGTGACCAGTGAACTGAGATAAGGCGGAGCTTTACCTAGCATGGACTTGTAGATGACCTGAGCCAGTGGTCTGGCGACGAATATGTAGTGAGGGCCAGCCGACTAGAGCATACAAGTCGCAGTGGTGGGTGGTATAAGGTGCTTTAGTGACAAAACGGATGGCACTGTGATAGACTGCATCCAGTTTGCTGAGTAGAGTGTTGGAAGCCATTTTGTAGATGACATCGCTGGGCCGAGGATCGGTAGGGATAGTCAGTTTTACTAGGGGGTGTTTGGCAGCGTGAGTGAAGGAGGCTTTGTTGCGGAATAGAAAGCCGACTCTGGATTTGATTTTGATTGGAGATGTTTGATGGATGAGTCTGGAAGGAGAGTCTGCAGTCTAGCCAGACACCTAGGTACTTATAGATGTCCACATATTCAAGGTTGGAACCATCCAGGGTGGTGATGCTAGTCGGGCATGCGGGTGCAGGCAGCTTACGTTGAAAAGCATGCATTTGGTTTTACTCGCTTAAGAGCAGTGGAGGCCACGGGAAGGAGTGCTGTATGGCATTGAAGCTCGTTTTGAGGTTTGATAGCACAGTGTCCAATGACGGGCCGAGTATATAGAATGGTGTCGTTCATGAGAGGTGGATCAGGGAATCGCCCAGCAAGAGCAACATCATTGATATATACAGAGAAAAGAGTCGGCCCGAGAATTGAACCTGTGGCACCCCCATAGAGACTGCCAGAGGACCGGGACAGCATGCCCTCCGGGATTTGACACACTGAACTCTGTCTGCAAAGTAATTGGTGAACCAGGCAAGGCAGTCATCCGAAAACCGAGGCTGTTGAGTCTGCCGATAAGAATATGGTGATTGACAGAGTCGAAAGCCTTGGCGAGGTCGATGAAGACGGCTGCACAGTACTGTCTTTTATCGATGGCGGTTATGATATCATTTAGTACCTTGAGTGTGGCTGAGGTGCACCCGTGACCGGCTCGGAAACCAGATTGCACAGCGGAGAAGGTACGGTGGGATTCGAGATGGTCAGTGACCTGTTTGTTGACTTGGCTTTCGAAGACCTTAGATAGGCAGGGCAGGATGGATATAGGTCTATAGCAGTTTGGGTCCAGGTGTCTCCCTTTGAAGAGGGGGATGACTGCGGCAGCTTTCCAATCCTTGGGGATCTCAGACGATATGAAAGAGAGGTTGAACAGGCTGGTAATAGGGGTTGCGACAATGGCGGCAGATAGTTTCAGAAATAGCGGGTCCAGATTGTCAAGCCCAGCTGATTTGTACGGGTCCAGGTTTTGCAGCTCTTCAGAACATCTGCTATCTGGATTTGGGTAAAGGAGAACCTGGAGAGGCTTGGGTGAGGAACTACGGGGGGGCGGAGCTGTTGGCCGAGGTTGGAGTAGCCAGGCGGAAGGCATGGCCAGCCGTTGAGAAGTGCTTATTGAAGTTTTCGATAATCATGGATTTATCGGTGGAGACCGTGTTTCCTAGCCTCAGTGCAGTGGGCAGCTGGGAGGAGGTGCTCTTGTTCTCCATGGACTTCACAGTGTCCCAGAACTTTTTGGAGTTGGAGCTACAGGATGCAAACTTCTGCCTGAAGAAGCTGGCCTTAGCTTTCCTGACTGACTGCGTGTATTGGTTCCTGACTTCCCTGAACAGTTGCATATCACGGGGGCTATTCGATGCTATTGCAGTCCGCCACAGGATGTTTTTGTGCTGGTCGAGGGCAGTCAGGTCTGGAGTGAACCAAGGGCTGTATCTGTTCTTGGTTCTGCATTTTTGAACGGAGCATGCTTATCTAAAATGGTGAGGAAGTTACTTTTAAAGAATGACCAGGCATCCTCAACTGACGGGATGAGGTCAATGTCCTTCCAGGATACACGGGCCAGGTCGATTAGAAAGGCCTGCTCACAGAAGTGTTTTAGGGAGCGTTTGACAGTGATGAGGGGTGGTCGTTTGACTGCGGCTCCGTGGCGGATACAGGCGATGAGGCAGTGATCGCTGAGATCCTGGTTGAAGACAGCGGAGGTATATTTGGAGGGCCAGTTGGTCAGGATGACGTCTATGAGGGTGCCCTTGTTTACAGAGTTAGGGTTGTACCTGGTGGGTTCCTTGATGATTTGAGTGAGATTGAGGGCATCTAGCTTAGATTGTAGGACTGCCGGGGTGTTAAGCATATCCCAGTTTAGGTCACCTAACAGAACAAACTCTGAAGCTAGATGGGGGCGATCAATTCACAAATGGTGTCCAGGGCACAGCTGGGAGCTGACGGGGGTCGGTAGCAGGCGGCAACAGTGAGAGACTTGTTTCTGGAGAAGTAATTTTCAAAATTAGTAGTTCAAACTGTTTGGGTATGGACCTGGAAAGTATGACATTACTTTGCAGGCTATCTCTGCAGTAGACTGCGACTCCGCCCCCTTTGGCAGTTCTATCTTGACGGAAGATGTTATAGTTGGGTATGGAAATCTCTGAATTTTGGTGGCCTTCCTGAGCCAGGATTCAGACACGGCAAGGACATCAGGGTTAGCAGAGTGTGCTAAAGCAGTGAGTAAAACAAACTTAGGGAGGAGGCTTCTGATGTTGACATGCATAAAACCAAGACTTTTTCGATCACAGAAGTCAACAAATGAGGGTACCTGGGGACATGCAGGGCCTGGGTTTACCTCCACATCACCCGCGGAACAGAGAAGGAGTAGTATGAGGGTGCGGCTAAAGGCTATCAAAACTGGTCGCCTAGAGCGTTGGGGGCAGAGGATAAGAGGAGCAGGTTTCTGGGCATGGTAGAATATATTCAGGGCATAATGCGCAGACAGGGGTATGGTGGGGTGCGGGTACAGCGGAGGTAAGCCCAGGCACTGGGTGATGATGAGAGGTTGTATCTCTGGACATGCTGGTTGTAATGGGTGAGGTCACCGCATGTGTGGGGGTGGGACAAAGGAGGTAACAGGGTATGCAGAGTGGATCTAGGGCTCCATTGTGAACTAAAACAATGATAACCTGAACAACAGCATGGCAAGGCATATTGACATTTGGGGAGAGACATACAGCGAGGCATACAGTAATGCAGGTGTTGAATTGGGAAAGCTAGCTAAAAACAGCAGGCGAGGCTTCAATCAGCCAGGCACACAACAAACAGCAGGTGGCACTGATGCTTGACCAGGCAACTGGGGTCACAGATAAAACAAATGCTTGGTGGAATGGAGTAATCGTGATTAATTTGACAGTCCTAGCCATGGGCGCTTTGCAGCCAAAGAGACCAGTGTCCGAAGCAGCATGGACAAGTGGAAGCTGGGTCACGAGTGTTATCCAGGTTTTAAAAAACTAACAATGACTGTAAATAGCTTGTAGGCTAGTTAGTTGGTTAGGCTGCCTGAGGTCTTTGGATGTCATAAAATAAATAAAATTAAAGGGTGATAATGACCTAATATCACAGGTGAGGCAGGTTTCCGGAAGGTATAAACAAAATAAAAATCAAAGAGAGATAGAAAGTAAATGGGTTCAGAGTGTTTGGGATGCGGTGAGTCAGATGGTTAGCAGGCCTGTGCTAACAAGCTAACAGTTCAGTAGGGCCCGGGCTAGACAAGCTAGCAGTTAGCAGGCCGAATTAGCAAGCAGGGAGATAGCGAGGGCTAGAGAGCTAACCTTTGGGGAAGTCGCGATGGGGTGAGTCTGTTTATTCCTCTTCTTGCGGTGACATCGACAGACCGGTCGTGGCCTGGGTAATTGTAGCCCAGAGTATGCTACAGGAGCTCTAGTACGCTGGGTGAGCTGGAGACACAGCGTTTCAGAAAGCTCGCGGGCCTTGGCCAGCAGATGGATCTTTGGCGATGTCGCAACGAAAAAGCCTGTTGAAACCACCTCGGACGATTATGTCGGCGGACCAGTCGTGATGGATCGGCGGGGCTCCGTGTCGGCAGTAAAGGGTCCAGGCCAATTGGCAAAAGAAGTATTGTTGGGCCTCTTCGGCTAGTCGGGAGATGGGCTTAGCTCAAGGCTAACTGTAGCTTGTTTTGGGACAGAGACGTTAGCCAGGAGTAGCCACTCGGATTGCAGCTAGCTAGTTGCGATGATCCGGTGTAAAGGTTCAGAGCTTGCGGTAGGAATCCGGAGATGTGGTAGAGAAAGAGCAGTCTGATATGCTCTGGGTTGATGTCGCGCTGGTGTCCTAGTTAGCTTAGAAGACCGCTAGCAATGGCTAACTGAGTACGAGCTAGTAGCTAATTAGCTGGCTAGCTTCTGATGGTGGTTCCGGTTCTAAAGTAAAGTATAGAAAAAGCAGATCCGTACCACATTGGGTGATGCGGGTTGCAGGAGAGTATATTCAGCTCTAGTTTGAAAGTGAGATTAAAATATGTACAAGCAATGTACTGTATGAAATCACTTATCAAAACAAGCAATGTCTACAATCTTCTGATCTAGGATATATTTCTTCTCATACATCAAATAGTTTCTCATAGAGTAAACATGGACAGAGAAATCTAATCTCACACATATAACAAACTATAAATAAGGTTTATTTAAATCATACAGTACTCCTGTGATTTTGAAAGAGATTGACAGACAGACAGATACTCTAGCCAAAGGGTTCTTAAACTGGGGTCTGAGGATGTACTGAGGAGGTACTGAGAATCCCTGGTGAGGAGGGACTGCAGGGGGTCCACGGTCAGATCTGATGGGGTCTGAGGATGTACTGAGGAGGTACTGAGAATCCCTGGTGAGGAGGGACTGCAGGGGGTCCACGGTCAGATCTGATGGGGTCTGAGGATGTACTGAGGAGGTACTGAGAATCCCTGGTGAGGAGGGACTGCAGGGGGTCCACGGTCAGATCTGATGGGGTCTGAGGATGTACTGAGGAGGTACTGAGAATCCCTGGTGAGGAGGGACTGCAGGGGGTCCACGGTCAGATCTGATGGGGTCTGAGGATGTACTGATGAGGTACTGAGAATCCCTGGTGAGGAGGGACTGCAGGGGGTCCACGGTCAGATCTGATGGGGTCTGAGGATGTACTGAGGAGGTACTGAGAATCCCTTGTGAGGAGGGACTGCAGGGGGTCCACGGTCAGATCTGATGGGGTCTGAAGATGTACTGATGAGGTACTGAGAATCCCTGGTGAGGAGGGACTGCAGGGGGTCCACGGTCAGATCTGATGGGGTCTGAGGATGTACTGATGAGGTACTGAGAAGCCCTGGTGAGGAGGGACTGCAGGGGGTCCACGGTCAGATCTGATGGGGTCTGAGGATGTACTGAGGAGGGACTGAGAATCCCTGGTGAGGAGGGACTGCAGGGGGTCCACGGTCAGATCAGATTTTTTATTTTATTTTACATTTAATGTTCTTTGAATTAATATTACTAACAACAGATTTCATTTAATAAAAGTACTTTTGAGTGACACTAAGTGGCAGTGTTTTTACAACTAATACCTGCCCATGGCTGATGCCGTGCAGGTGTTTGTACACATGCTCTCATTCCAATAAACACATACAAGAAAACACACATACATGTAATAGTGCCAGACATGCACACAAACATATAAAGTTAGCATTGCTGTTATGATTTTAGTTGTCCTTGATGTCCTTTGTTTTAAATGTATTATTATTATTTATTTATTTGTGCATTGTTGTTTACTGTTTTCTTCTGTCTTTTCCTTTTTTCTCTTTAGTTCATTGTCTTGGTTGTTGGTGCATTGGGTGGTTCTGGGGGAGGGGAATGGAATTAATTGTATTTTTTCTTTTTTTTTCTTCCAAGGGGGACTGCGGGAGTGGTCTTGAATGGTTGAGGGACAGCTATTGGGGAACTGTGGGGGGATCTTGGAGGGTTCGGGTTTCACAAGCTTGTGATCATGAAAAAGGAAACTATGATATATATTTTATATCACTATCAGTATCATGCACACATAAGGATGGATCTGTTGCAGAAAGACTGATACATGTTTGATAGTGTCTTGATGCTGTGTTGTTTGATAGTGTCTTGATGCTGTGTTGTTTGATAGTGTCTTGATGCTGTGTTGTTTGATAGTGTCTTGATGCTGTGTTGTTTGATAGTGTCTTGATGCTGTGTTGTTTGATAGTGTCTTGATGCTGTAGTGTTTGATAGTGTCTTGATGCTGTAGTGTTTGATAGTGTCTTGATGCTGTGTTGTTTGATAGTGTCTTGATGCTGTGTTGTTTGATAGTGTCTTGATGCTGTAGTGTTTGATAGTGTCTTGATGCTGTAGTGTTTGATAGTGTCTTGATGCTGTAGTTGTTTGATAGTGTCTTGATGCTGTGTTGTTTGATAGTGTCTTGATGCTGTGTTGTTTGATAGTGTCTTGATGCTGTGTTGTTTGATAGTGTCTTGATGCTGTAGTGTTTGATAGTGTCTTGATGCTGTGTTGTTTGATAGTGTCTTGATGCTGTGTTGTTTGATAGTGTCTTGATGCTGTGTTGTTTGATAGTGTCTTGATGCTGTGTTGTTTGATAGTGTCTTGATGCTGTGTTGTTTGATAGTGTCTTGATGCTGTGTTGTTTGATAGTGTCTTGATGCTGTAGTGTTTGATAGTGTCTTGATGCTGTAGTGTTTGATAGTGTCTTGATGCTGTGTTGTTTGATAGTGTCTTGATGCTGTGTTGTTTGATAGTGTCTTGATGCTGTGTTGTTTGATAGTGTCTTGATGCTGTAGTGTTTGATAGTGTCTTGATGCTGTGTTGTTTGATAGTGTCTTGATGCTGTGTTGTTTGATAGTGTCTTGATGCTGTGTTGTTTGATAGTGTCTTGATGCTGTAGTGTTTGATAGTGTCTTGATGCTGTGTTGTTTGATAGTGTCTTGATGCTGTGTTGTTTGATAGTGTCTTGATGCTGTGTTGTTTGATAGTGTCTTGATGCTGTAGTGTTTGATAGTGTCTTGATGCTGTGTTGTTTGATAGTGTCTTGATGCTGTGTTGTTTGATA
>NW_026284788.1:0-53545 GCF_023373465.1 Oncorhynchus keta | reverse complement strand
CCTAACCCCTCCTAACCCCCTCTATCGCCTGCTTGTCCCCCCAGGAGAGATGGAGGAGCTGGAGGCTCTGTGGCTGACGGGGATCTGCCACAACGAGAAGAACGAGGTGATGAGCAGCCAGCTGGACGTGGACAACATGGCAGGTGTCTTCTACATGCTGGGGGCGGCCATGGCTCTGTCGCTCATCACCTTCATTGCCGAGCACGCCTTCTACTGGCAACTGCGCTTCTGCTTCATGGGCTACTGCACCGGCAAGCCAGGCTTTACCTTCTCCATCAGCAGGGTGAGTTATTGGCTGGATTGGAGCACGTCTTTAACCGGACCGGTACTTCCTTGTCAGGTTGCTAACGCTCTGTGTTTATGCCACGTTCACATCATGTCGGAAACTTGGGACTTCTGAGTTCAAATTAACCTAAGTTATTTGCGTAGGGCTTAATATTTGTTGATTCTGTTACTTCCCAAGTGAGAAACTTGAGTATAATCTTTCCACAACGAGTAAGCTGACATGACGTGAATGCGGCATAATAAAACCTATACTAATAAGCTAATGATACTTTGTTAACTGTGACGATACCCTTTGAGCAAGGATAACAAAACGAGTATAACTACTGATGTTGTGAACGCTAATCGAATTCAGGCTAATCCGTGCTAACGGTGCTAGCAAAACGAACATAACAATCATCGCCAATGGGCCTTTTGAAAGCCCTTTTAATATATAACACTAACGCTAAGGCTCTTACAGTTAGTTACATGCCCACTGATTCCAGTTGTATAGAAGGGTAAAAACCGAGCTTTATCACGGTGTTGTTGCGTCTTTAAATGGGGACTGCTCTGAGGGCTGTTTATGCGGGTCATTTACCATGGCAGTTGTCATGGCAGTTATTATTGTATGTCAGAGAGCTTGTTTACGCATGAAAAACAATTGCTTGAGGAACAATCACATTTGCATAATGTTACCTTTTAAGAGAGGAGGGAATGTTTTTGTTGTTGCACGCTCATTGAACTCAATTATCATTCATTTGAGAAACGGTCGCAAATGTTTACCTGCCTGAACTTCTTACGAAAGGTTTATCTTATATCCTCTTGAGCATTTTGAAAAAGCAGTTTTCTCTACTGTATCCTTCCTCTTTTGGGAGCTCGACAATAGTTACACTGTAATACAGCAATAATGGTTTTATGCAAAGTACATAAAATAGTTTACGTGTAGGGAGAGCTATTTATTGGTTCAAGTGTACAGGTGTTGATGTTATTTGACAGTTGCGTTACAGCGTTCATTTTCACCCTCTACACTATTACAGACTACCCCTCGTCTAATTATTGCCGCCTGCAAGAGATATTAGTCTATTACAGATTTCTATGCCTGGTTTAGTGCTCCAGTTGTGGAGGGACAGAGGAAGTATCGCGCTCAACCAATCTGCACACATACAGACAGACAGACAGACAGACAGACAGACAGACAGAGTGAGAGAGAGAGAGAGATGGGGTGATGAGAGAGATAGGGGTGATGAGAGATAGAGAGATAGGGGTGATGAGAGAGCGAGATAGGGGTGATGAGAGAGAGAGAGAGAGAGAGAGATAGGGGTGATGAGAGAGAGAGATAGGGGTGATGAGAGAGATAGGGGTGATGAGAGAGAGATGGGGTGATGAGAGAGAGAGATAGGGGTGATGATAGGGGTGATGAGAGAGATAGGGGTGATGAGAGAGAGATGGGGTGATGAGAGAGAGAGATAGGTGTGATGATAGGGGTGATGAGAGATAGGGGTGATGAGAGAGAGAGAGAGAGATAGGGGTGATGAGAGATAGGGGTGATGAGAGAGAGAGAGATAGGGGTGATGAGAGAGAGAGAAGGGGACAGAAAGAAAGAGAGGGCATATGATGAGAGGGACAGATAACATATGACGCGAGGAAAAGGAAACCTGTCCGTGAAAAAAGAATGATAAAAACACATAAAAGCGGAACAGAAGGAACAGAGGAGCGCTAAAGGAAAGATGTGCCAGTAACCTCTGTCCTATCACCTTTACAGAGGGATTGTGTGGACATACGTAGACAGATAAAGAAAGTCCCGTTGGAGGAGAAGCTTCACCATGGCGACCAGGAGGCAATGGAGATAAAATAAGACAAAAAAAGACACAAAGAAAGAGTGGAAAGAGTAGTAAAATGAATTCAGGGGGCCAGGGGAGAGGAGTAACTTAGACAAGACGCTCCTGATGAACAGTGAGACACGTTTCACTGGCAGGCAATGATATTTTGTTTTTTAAAATCTGGAATGGCACCCCCAGCGCTGATCCTAACATACATGCCTTGATTTGTTGGCAGGTGTCACCTCTTAGAATTACTGTCCTCACAATGCCAAAATCACAACCAGATAATGACGTAACATTTCAACAAAACCACACCTGCCTTTCATTTTGCAGAATATAAAAAAATATATTTTAAAAACTTTTATTGCATGATTCATTTTCGTGACGTGTCTTTACGAGAGGGGGTTTGGATTGCCCCAGGAAAAGTGCTGTCAGCTGAATTTAAAGTAATCAACTTATTGATTGGTTTGTCAAAACTAGATGCTAACGGCGCTCTTGTCATTATCAATCAAGTCTCTGATCTGCCCTCCAACACTGGGTCTGAGTGAGAGGAAGAGAGGAGAGGCTCTGAGCCTCTGCAGGGGCCAAAGCTCTGTGTGCTCCCCAGGGAGAACGTATTGATCAACTCACCACTATTACTGTTTAATAGTGTGTAAACAAGGTGGCCAGATGAAACACTGCAGTGCATTAACCTCTCTCTCTTTGTCTCTCATCTCTCTCCACCTTTCCACCTCCCGTCCGCTTTCTAATGCTCGTCCACCAATCTACCCTATTTCTGTTTTCGTCAATCTGTCTTTGTGTTGGTTTCTTTCACTTGCTCCACCTCTCCCCATGTTTTTCTCTCTCTCCCTCTCCTCCTGTTCTCCACCATTCACCATCCCCCCTATTCATCTGTTCCTCCAACAGGGCATCTGGAGTTGTATCCACGGGGTCCAGATCGAGGAGAACAAGTCGGCCATGGACTCTCCATCGGCCACCATGAACATGAACATGAACAACACCCACTCCAACATCCTGCGACTGCTCCGCACAGCCAAGGACATGACCGCCATCCCGGGGGTCAACGGCTCGCCGCACACGCATGGCGCCCTGGACTACGGTGGCCACCACCGTGGCGAGTCGCCCAGTATCTACGACGTCTCCGAGCACCGGCGCAGCTTGCAAGAGCGCAAGGCCCTGCCGCCGCCCTACCTGCCAGAGGACAACATGTTCAGCGACTACATCAGCGAGGTGGAGAGGACTTTTGGCAACTTGCCCCTGAAGGACAACAACCTGTACCAGGACCATTACCTGCACCACCACTCAGGTCCGGGACCTGGGCTGGCTCTGGGTATGTCCGGCCCCCCGCCTAACAGGCCGAGTAGCTTAGGCAGTACCAGTTCATTGGAGGGAGGGATGTTTGATTGTGACAGTTTAGGGGGAGGGGTAGCGCCCATATTCACCACACAGCCCCGCGTTGCCTCCCTGACTCACAGGAACACCAATAAGTTTGACCTGATCGCCGGCCACGCCTCGGCCTCAGGCTCCGGTCAGCAGGTGGGTCAGTTCAAGTCGAACGACCTCTACGGGAGGTTCTCTTTCAAAGGCGGGGCGTCCAGTTCTGGGTTTATCGACAGGGGTGGTCACGACAGATACTGCATGGGTGGAGGAGGAGGGGGTGGCGGGGGCTCGGGGGGCGATGATGTGTCGGATATCTCCTCACACACCATCACATACGGCAATCTGGAGGGAAACGCCAAGAGGCGTAAACAGTACAGGGACAGCTTGAAAGAGGCCCGCCTCAGCCAAATCCAGACGGGAGCAGGACGAGATTGATTACCGGAGGCGAGCCCACCACCACCACACCGTCCACCACCACTTCTCCCGCGGGCCCCTGGGACACCGCTCGGCCTCCCCACCCCTGGTCCCCTCTGAGAGGAAGAGAGGAGGAGGTGGAGGAGGGGGTAACTCTTCACCTTACTTATTCCGCGACAAAGAAAATCTGAGGGAGTTCTATGCGGAGCAGGTCCATTCCAAGGAGGGCTCTGCCAAGTGGGAGCATGTGGATGTGGCCGACGGGCCTTGTCCGATGGGCGGTAGGGGAGGAGGAGTCGCTGGCGGTAGTAGTGGTAGTGGCATTTGTAAGAGCCTAGTGCCTGTGGAGGATTTCCTGAAAGGTAACAAACCCAAAAGTCAGAGGGTAAAAGTGGCGTAGTCGGAGGAATGGGCTTGGGGTCGTCAGGGCAACAGGCCCACACGTGTTGGGAGAAGAACATGTCTGAAGTGGGGGGTGGAGGCATAGCAGGGGGTGACTGGGAGTGTCGGAATCACAGTGGTGGTGGTGGTGGCGGGGGAGGAGGAGGAGGAGGGAAGTCCATCTCTCACCATGGGGGAGGGGGCACCTGTACGCATGGGAGCGCTAGTGGCGGAGGAGGGGGGGCACTAGTGGCGGAGGGGGAAATAGTCGTCCAAGCTCTGCAACTTGCAAACGGTGCGAGTCGTGTAAGAAACCAGGCAACCTGTATGACATCAGTGAAGATAACCTCATATTTAGCCAGATGGGGGGTGGAGGGGGGAAGAGTGGTGATGCGGGGGGTGCTGGCCAATCACAAAGTCATGCACAGCGCAGGAAGCTAGGGCCAGGTGGGCGGGTGTTACGGAGACAACACTCCTACGACACGTTTGTGGATTTGCAGAAGGGTGGGGGTGGCGGACGCATGGGCGGGGGTGGGGAGGAGGTGGAGGAGGAGGGGGAAGGGGGCAGCTCCTCCCACCCAGAAGTGTGAGCTTGAAAGACAAAGACCGCTACATGGAGGGAGTTAGCCCATATGCCCAAATGTTTGCCCAGTACGCGGAGAGGGACAGAGATAGTCCCTCCTTTTTCAGCCGGGGTGGTAGTGAGCGGGAGAGGGCGAAAGGAGGCTCCTCCTTCAATTTGTTCCGAGGCGAACGAGGAGAAGGTGGGTTGCACCGTCGGTCGGTGGGGGAGAAAGACATGAGGGACAGGGATAGAAGAATGATGGGAGGTGGAGGTGGTGGGGGCGGTAGTGGCAAAGGGGCCGGGACTTACTCCTTGTCTAAATCTCTCTACCCAGATAAGGTGACCCAGAACCCCTTCATCCCAACCTTCGGCGACGACCAGTGTCTATTACATGGCGGCAAACCGTACTACGTCAAAATGTCTCCACAGCAACAGCAACAACCGCCACAGCATCTCCTCAACAACAGCCGCGGGGACTTCCGAGGCTCCATGGGGGTGCCTTCATATTTTCCGGCGTCAGCCACGACGGGGGTCATGTCCAACGTGACCCCCAGGTTCCCCAATGATCTGTGTCTCGGGGGAGGGATGGGGGGGCCCATGGGGAACCACCATGGCCCCAGACTGGGAGGCAACAAGCTACTGCCGGTCAGGGACGGGGGGTTAGGGTTGGTGGGGCAGGGCGGCCAGACACCCTTCAACGGCTCGAGCAACGGCCACGTTTACGAGAAGCTCTCCAGCATCGAGTCTGACGTCTGAAAGAAAGAGATGGAGCTGGAGAACAGGATAATTACTTCTCCGTCCGAGGAGAACGAATAGACGCTACATTGTGTACATTGTTCTCATATTTCTAACTGAGGAAGGTTAGTTGGACAATGGACACTGCAGACAGAGTGAAGGAGAGTGAAGGAACTGTCAAGTGTAACAGAAAGCGACACGACTTCTAATGAGGAAATGAGCGGATTCTGCTGCTTGACTCTGAGACTGTGAGGGAGGAGGAGAGAAATCTCTCCTCCGTTTCTCCTCTCCTTCTTCACTCCCTCTTTTATCTTTCCCTCTCTTCCGCTCGCCTGCTGTTCCTTACACCAAAACTAACGTTTTGCTTAGCTATCAGAAATACAATCAAATGAATGAAAAATCTAATACTTTTCTTGAAGTAACAGGGTAAACTAACAATAATTGTATTGATAATGTTGTTAATGATATTATTGAATATAATTAAATGGTTTAACATTTGGGCTCATTTTCTTTTTTTTTTTATAGTTCATGTTGTTATATATTTGTATTGTTGTTAATTATTTGCTAGGCCACCATATTACAGGAGACTAAATAGACTATTTGTTAGGAAGAAATGTTACTTAAGTACCAATACTTTTAGGTTGTGTAATTCAGATTTCTTCTTAATTCTTGATTATCCATATTTTCTGTTTTTGGAGTGAGCTGTGAAAAAGTATACTGTATGTGAAAGACATGATTTGCTGAGTACATTTTCCATATACTTGACATCTTATAGTGAAGGAGAAAGTACTTATGTGGCATCATACTGGTTTGCCGTTTAGATTTCTTGTTTTGCCTGGCAGTACGTCGGGAGTAGTGGTGATCTCAGATACCGAGCGGGATGTGCCTTACTGAATCCACTACAATCACAAAGATATGAAGACTCCTCCTCCTATCGGTAGAAAGGGTGTTCATTCTGTAGACAATTCAATTATTAACTAGTAATTCATAAAGTGGTTGTCATGTTCTCTGAGAATCCACTTAGCTGAGATTTTGCTTTAAACGAGATCCACCCACCTGAAAGGAGAGATAGTTGCATCATGGAAGATTTCGTTTTCTGCTCGTTTCACTCGGGTGCTAGTCAAGAGGCTCTTATCTCACCCTTTAGCTTTCCATAAATCATTTGATTTAACTTTTAAATACAACATATCACAAGTCCCCCTTATATACCTAAAATGTAAACTATCAATTATACTTGTTATCATTTTCATATTGTTTTTTTTTTTTACTTTTAACTTGGCATAAATGCAGTATTTGCTAAACATATGTTTTTCCCCTTGTATTCCTATATGTTGCTGGGAAGTGATTGAATGGAGTTAGTTTCAATTGGACTTGACAGTTTTCTACTTTTAAAATCTGGTCTTGATGGTATGTTGGAACATGGTCTGGGAATGGAGAGATGGACAGCAGGACGTGTTAGTTATTTCATTTTGTATCATGGCAGTAAGCTGTTTGCTGTTGTATTAGCGAGACACATTTATTAGAAGGGGGATGAGTGGGGAGTAGTGTGCTGTGAACACAGGGAGGAAAGAACGTTTCAGTTGGTTTATTAATTTCCTTTCACCCAATCACTGTACTGTTACTGTACTGTATACTGTATGTCTCTCCTTAATTCACGTCAAGGACTTGATCAAACCACTAATCATGTTTGACTTACTTAGAATGTGTTATCATTTCTGAGATAATTCAGATATCACTAAAGGTGGTCACTTGATATGGGGATTGGGGCAAATAATCACTATTTCACCAGTTGTTAGCTTTTTTCTTTCCTTGTGAATACCAAACAAATCAATCACTTTATACAGGCCACACAAGACAGCCTGGATGTAACATTCAGTAAATCTCAGTAAACTTTCAACATTTTTCCAAAGATGATTATGGAATGTTTTGGCAACTTCCATCAATGTCTTGATACATAAGAAGGATAAAAGGACAATAACATTTGTAAAGCTTGAGTACTTGACCAGGGCATGATTACCATTAGCCTATTATTAGCAATAATTCTTCATCTCTGCATTTAAAATAAAACCTTATTTGAATAATTCTGTATATTTCAACCAGAACAATCACTTTTCATCTATCAGGGCAAATCTCTTATGAATTTAGAAATGTGATTGAAGGCACTAGACAGTATTTTCCTTTTGGAAAAAAGGTCCTCACAACTGTCCTGGAAGGTACTTGGTGGAAGGTGGAGAAAAGCTAACCGATGCCATGATTAAAATGAAGAAAAAAAACATTGACTCTCCACATAGTGTGGAAAGTAACGTTTTCCCCCCTATTCTATAAGCATTGAGTCCAGTGGTTTGTTTATCATGCCTTTGCCAATGTCTCTGGGTCGCTTCCATCAGTGACAACCTCATGTCCATGGAAGATGACCTCAAAGCCACAACGTATCACAGACAGATATCCAGGTCCACGCTGTATTTGTGTTCACCTCCATGTAATTGTTGTAATATACAATTTAGGACCCCCCCATATCTTCATTTGATTTATTCTATTTATTAATTACTTTAAGTTGTAGCTGTCTAAAATATTACATTGCTAAGTGATTTGTCATTTTGCCAAACCAAATTGTACGATCTAAGCACAATCAGTGTTATTGATTAGTTGATCAATACTTGTACATCCCTATTGACACTTGGAAAGATTTTTCCTTCTTTCATGACTGACAAGTCAGTGTGTATGATATTGAGTCAGTGTATAAGGACATGTGTCCGTAAGGACATGCATGCATCAGTGGAATTGTTATATTTTCCCTTTTTTACTTAGACTCTATTTTATCCCAAAAGTGGGTGTTTGGGAATGATATCTGGACTTTTTAATCGATTTAATTTATTCTGATCCTTGTTGGTGTGTGTTTGTCTCTGTAAAAGAGAAAATAGAATTTTGCTCTCAAAATTGTCGTTATTTTAAAATATTTCAAATTCAGTCAACAGAATTGTCAATAGGAATAATTGCTACGACAAAATAGTTTCAACAGATTTATTATGGGAACCAGGTGAAGTTTAAGAAGAGAAGTTCAGGCTTCTCTGCTCCTCTTGACATTTGGTTGTAAATGCATGTGAATGAGGTGAAGGTATTGGTATCATTAAATGCCTGTGAATGAGGTGAAGGTATTGGTATTATTAAATGCCTGTGAATGAGGTGAAGGTATTGGTATTATTAAATGCCTGTGAATGAGGTGAAGGTATTGGTATTATTAAATGCCTGTGAATGAGGTGAAGGTATTGGTATCATTAAATGCCTGTGAATGAGGTGAAGGTATTGGTATTATTAAATGCCTGTGAATGAGGTGAAGGTATTGGTATTATTAAATGCCTGTGAATGAGGTGAAGGTATTGGTATTATTAAATGCCTGTGAATGAGGTGAAGGTATTGGTATTATTAAATGCCTGTGAATGAGGTGAAGGTATTGGTATTATTAAATGCCTGTGAATGAGGTGAAGGTATTGGTATTATTAAATGCCTGTGAATGAGGTGAAGGTATTGGTATTATTAAATGCATGTGAATGAGGTGAAGATATTGGTATTATTAAATGCCTGTGAATGAGGTGAAGGTATTGGTATTATTAAATGCCTGTGAATGAGGTGAAGGTATTGGTATTATTAAATGCATGTGAATGAGGTGAAGGTATTGGTATTATTAAATGCCTGTGAATGAGGTGAAGGTATTGGTATAACGTTTCTATGAAGTGATGAACCAGCTTTGATTTTCAATGTATTTGCTTGTTTTTTCCCTACAACCTCTCTTTCTTCAGTAAGTTGCTTTCTCTCTTTCTCTCTTCTCTCTCTCTCTCTTCTTTCTCTCTCTCTCTCTCTCTCTCTCTCTTTTTCTTTCTTTCTTTCTGTTGTTGTATGTGCCTCAGTACATGCGCTTGATTACCTCTGTGTGTGTGTGTCTGCGCGCGTGCACGTGCGTGCGCGTGTGTGTGGAAAAGAAAGCGCGAAAGAGAGAACTGTTGACTGATGTTCTGCATTGTAGTGCTGTATGTAAATAACTTACCTCCCTCTAGCAGACTTTTAATAAAAGTGTACAAAATGGCTGAAAGTGAGAACCTTTTGGGTGACATCTTTGATTTGAAGGTTCCCTGCTAAAATTGTTTTAAAAAAAATGAAAGGCCACATATGTGCAAGCTTGTAATTTGTTGAAAGAGTACACACCTAAAGTAGTAGAGACTATTTTTACAGCAAGTTGATGAATTTCCTTTCACTTTAATTTGGTAAAAGACCGGCATACACACTTGTTTTGATACACAACTAATGGTAATGACATTAGTGGCTATTACATAAGCACAACATCATGACTCTCTACTACATTTTTACAAGTTATAATTTTTCTTCTTTGGCAACCCTTTAATTTACGTGTTTCCAAGTAGAAAATTATAACACAATCATTTCTAGAACTGTACAGATTGTGAAAATGTATATATGACTAAACATTTCAGTCACTCTTTAATTTTTGTATGGGAAGAAATGACATGTGTTAAAGAATAATAACAAATGTGATGAAATATTTAATAACATTTAAAATGAGGATAATTAAACACAGTCGATGTGAAAATAAGTGCTAAGAAATATTCTTCTTCTGTCCCTTTGTACAAAACAAAGTGTTGAGTATTAATAATAAAAAACATGAAATCATGTCATTTGTGAAATTCCTACGTTTTCTTATTTTTCCCCTCTAAACAGATTTCAACATTCATTCATGGTCTCTCATTTGTCTATATATTGTATATATATATATATTGGAATTATCTGGCTCGAAGGACCAATACCTTAAAGGGTTATTCAGCAGTTTAAACAATAGAAAAGTGTCCTCCCCACCCCTGTTTTGTTTTTTATATTTTTTATAATGGGGCTGGAGAATTGTAACCACTTCCTAGACAGAGCTATGGATGGATGCAAGGACTTACCAGCCATGATATCAATATTATAGTTGTAACCATGTTTTGACTCTATATAGTGTTTGTTTAAATTTAATTTGTTTACAAACATTGGAGTAAAATAAGCTTATATTTTGGCTTCTGGTGGGGTACAACAGCTCATGAGACATTTAACTTATGTTCTTCAAGAATCAATGGGTACATATCAAGTCCAAAAATGGATGTATTAACTGCAGATTGCCCCTTTAAAGGTGCAGGGCCCTTTCAAGTGTTCTCAGATTCATCTGTCATTTAAATGGCCAGTATCACTCCTCCTCTTTAATCCTGTTGCTGTATTGTCACTTTCATCCAGGACACCTGTCCATCCTCCCGTTCCGCCCGTCCCCTTTTACCTTTCATCTTGTCTCTCCGTAGCTCTCTCATTTTTCCGCACTTGCGTATCTTTCTGTCTGTTTTTTCTCTTTCACAAGTAGAACACTGAAATGAGATTGAGGTTACTCAAGATGTTGGAGAGTCAGGTTTGTAGGCCAGGACAGACGGAGAGGAAGGTGACGAATGACACACTGATAACAAGTGAACCAGTAGGATATTGTGTACAAAATTTGAAAGACTCCAAATCCTCCTCCTGAGACTCTCTCTCTCTGCCTCTCTTTCTTCTGAAAGAGCTCTGACCAGCAACAAGGGAGATATTTAAAGAAACCAGTCATCCACAAAACCCTCTTTGAGATATTGGTAAAGCATATCTCTGTCTATATTCTATAATTCAATATCTCTGCTAGGATCCTATGTCATTGAGAGATAAATAATTAGCTAGTGCTATAAACAACACTGATAGAACAAGAACACATTGATAGAACACATTGCAACACATATAACTACTTGACAATTAACCGTTACCTAGCAACTGGCTCTTTTTTCAAGAGATGGGGAGAGTGGAGGATTTATACTGTATAGTCTCACTGTTTTAGTGGATTGGATGGGAAAATGAATCAACATACAATACCAAAATGGAAAGTACAGCCTGAGCCGAACATCTACAGAGAGAGGGAAAGTCAGAGAGAGGGAGAGGGAGGGAGCGAGAGCGGGAGAAATGGGGGATGGAATGCAGATTAAGAAGTAGAGATGAAAGACTGAAGCCCCGCTTATACTTGGGGCTAACATTGGTTGTGTGTCCTAATCTTGTCCACATTCTGATTGTGCCTACATTTTTGTGTCTGCATTGGGACCAAATTCTCTGAACCATCCCTGTATGCAAATGATTTCACAGCTATTCTTTCTAATAAGAAGTTATTTATTTGAAGACATGTTGGTGGCATAAGTCAATGGTGCAGCCTGTCAATGATGTTAGAGGCCGGTATAATGATGATTTAAGTAGTTTCACTGCCCAGAATGGTCTACACAATGCGTCTTTTAATCGTGTAAACCTGTCTAAAAATGCAGGATCAGTCAGAATGTGGACAAGATCAGGAAAAAGGACGCATGTTAGAACCAGGTATAAACAAGGCCAGAGAGAAACAACGGAGGATGACAAGAAGAGATGGGAAAGTAGAGGCAGGTTGGAAAGAGGGAATGAGAAAGACGGAACATTTTATACTGCGGCTCTGTGGATGACAAGCAAGAGTTGGGGAAGAGGAGAGGAGAGAAGGAACGGTTGCTGTAGAAACGCTTGGCAAAGTTTTAATGAGGGCACAAAGTTCGATCCTTATGCCCACAACACATCCACACTCACACACACACAGTATATATACCAGCTGGCTTTAGTATTACCCTTTGTGACTACAGCTAACGGGGAAAAAAAAGATCTACAAACTTTCACAGATCCCTCTAACACCAAAGTCCCAAACGAATAACAGGATAGGGAGTCACCCTTTAAAGTCAGATATCAAAACATAACATTGTGGCATACCACATCCTCTCCAATAGTAGCATTTTGTTCTATTGTGGATTGTTAATGTGGTACTCTAAAATCAATTGTGTGGCGATTGGTTTTGAATCGAATGATGATCACGCTTCCATGCAAATGACTGAATTATTCTCATGGCCATGCAGCCACAGTTGGCTAGTTCTGTATGAGATGATCAGACAGTTGAGACTTGATGAGTTTGTTTAATGAATATATCATTGCTCTCTCATGGGTTGATACACACAACAACTACAGATGCACATCTTTGTTAATAATGAAGCAGAGATAGAGAATACATACATTTTACATCAACTTTCTACAATAGATATCAGATGTTGATACATTATAATTATTTGCACTCTATTTCGTTAATTTCTCGCTCTTTCACCTTTGACCTCTCACCTCACACTGAACTTAGAACCCTAACACTAACTTTCCTACTATCACACTCCTCCGTAGTCCACAATCCCTCCCGCTATCTCTCACTCTCCAGCATCCTAACTTGTCCGTTGTTGTATACTCTCACCCTCCTCCTCCTCACCACCCTAGTCCCCCTCACAGGGACCGCCTTCTTCAGGGTGTACCTCGTCAGTCTCGCTGCGCCACCTCTCATGCTCCGAGGTGCCAGAGCCCTGCTACCGCCACCCCCTCCCTCCTCCTCCCCCTCGTCCCGGTAGCCGTGGCGACGGAGGAATGGTTCCAAGGTTGCTAGGCGATGGGTGAGTTCCGTGATACGCCTGTGCAGCAGAGTGACTTCCCTGAAGAGATCGTTGAGCGACTCGGACAGAGGGCGCACCCTGCAGGACACAAAGAGTAACTTATTAACAGGCACTTCAAACTGGCAATCAATCACACTTTAAGAACCTGGACAGTAACTTCAAATTATTCATCTGCACGGGTCAATATTTTGTAGAGTCAAAACAGGAACTTAGCAAAATCAATCTGCAATGTCATTCACACATTGTTGGACAGATGAAATAACTTCATAGGCCTACAGCTTAATTATAGAGACATATAGTACCTTCAGAAGTATTCACCCCCCTTCACCTTTTCCACATTTTGTTGTGTTACAGCCTGAATTTAAAATGGGGGGGAATTATGTTTTTAGACATTTTTTACAAATGAATTACAAATGAGAAGCTGAAATGTCTTGAGTCAATAAGTATTCAACCCCATTGTTGTGATAAGTCTAAATAAGTAAGGAGTAAACATTTTCTTAACAAGTCAAATAATAAGTTGCATGGATCACTCTCTGAGTAATAATCATGTTAGCATGCTTTTTTAAATGACTACCTCCTCTCTGTACCCCAGTGAATTTCAAACACAGATTCAACCACAAAGACCAGGGAGGTTTTCCAATGCCTAGCAAAGAAGGGCACCTATTGGTATGGGTAAAATAAAAAATGCAGACATTGAATATCTTTGAGCATGGTGAACTTATTAATTACACTTTGGATCGTGTATCAATACACCTAGTCACTACAAAGATAATACTGCAAAAATGTAGCAAAGAAATTCATTTTTCGTCCTGAATACAAAGTGTTGTGTTTGGGGCAAATCCAATACAACACATTACTGAGTATCACTCTCCATATTTTGAAGCATTGTGGTGGCTGTACCATGTTATGGGTATGCTTGTAATCGTTAAGGAGTTTTTCAGGATAAAAAAAAAACAGAAATGGAGCTAAGCACAGGAAAAAACCTAGAGGAAAACCTGGTTCAGTCTGCTTTTCAACAGACACTGGGAGACAGTCACCTTTCAGCAGGACAATAACGGAAAACAAGGTAAAATATACACTGGAGTTGCTTACCAGGAAGACAGTGGATGTTCCTGAGCGGCTTAGTTACAGTTTTGACTTAAATTGGCTTGAAAATCTATGGCAGGACTTGAAAATGGTTGTCTAGCAATGATCAACAACCAATTTGACAGCTTGAAGAATTTTAAATGGGCAAATATTGTACAATCCAGGTGTGGAAAGCTCTTAGAGACTTACCCAGAAAGACAGCTGTAATCGCTGCTAAAGGTGTTTCTAACATGTATTGACTCAGTGTGAATAATTATGCAAATGGGGTATTTCTGTATTTAATTTTCAGTACATTTGCAAAAATGTCTAAAAACATGTTTTACTTTGTCATTATGGAGTAATGTCTGTAGATGGGGAAGAAAAAAATATATACTTCATCTGTTTTGAATTCAGGCTGTAACACAACACACAACAATAAGTCAAGGGGTATGAATACTTTCTGAAAGTAATGTAAAAATGGATTTGTACACTCTCTGTTGACCCATACCACAGTAAAGATGTCTCTCTGGTACTCCTACCTGGAGTAGTCAGGAAGCAGGGTGCTGGGCTGAGAGTGGAGTAGGGTCTTGATCTCGTTGAAGATGCGTTTTCCCCAGACGTCCAGGACTCTGGTCACACTGCGGACAGTGGTCACGTTCACACTCTCAGCTGCAACCACAACCCCAGAGGAAAGGAAGAAGAGACGTTGTTATGAAAGACCTGTCTTTTTCACTTCTGCTTTTGCTTTCCTTGACGTCAACTGAGTAGGCTGGATGGATGTTCTTATTTATTAGCTCACCTCCCTCCCGGTAGTTCCAGTACCCATAATCCAGTTCGTTCTCCTCGCCAACGGACTGGGCCATGGTCACCATGGCAGCCAGAAGCAGCAGCAGCATCACAGTTTGAGGGGCCATGATGAGAAGACACAGCCTTTTATGAAGAAAAGGAAAACACAACAAGAATGATTGAAAAAAATCTGCCAATTAGCCAAATTCAGTTCACTGTGACATTACAACAATTTGATTACATTCAGAAGACATAGGGAAAGTTAGAGACAGAGAGAAGAATCAGAAAGAGGGAGAGAGAGAGAGAGTGAAGAAAACATTTTTTTCCCACACAAGGCTGCCAACAGTCTCTCCGTAGCCCAGTTAAGAGTTGAAGACAGATCCACGTGCATGTTCACATGTTGGTTTGGTATAGGTCATCTTAGAAACCCTCTATATTACCTATGGGTCTTTGAAAGTCTCTCAAAGTATGTACAAGTGTGTTTTCAATACTGTGACTGAAAACAGGTAATTCATTTGTGGTAAGGACAGGAGTCAGACAGTCTTATGACCTGTTGGCCTGAGCAAACTCAATTAGTTTATGTCAAAGCCTGAAGAAAATCTATTTTGTGTGAGGGACAGTGGGGCCTGTGTCTTCAGGACAGTGGTGTGATAGAAGGAGAATGACCATGTGTCCAACCAACCAGCAAACAGTTTGAAGACCTTGATTGTATTGTATCGGTTCCAGAAACAAGGCTATATAAAGAGCAGGAAGGGGATTATACCCAGAACGGAGACCCTGAGAAGGATTGGTAATCACTTGGAATGTTCTGGATATCTTAGATGATGACTCATGAAAGAAGTCTTGTAAATGCTTTCATAAGAGGGTCTCGTGTTACAGTTGGAACCTGACCAGAGGGAGAGTGGAATATACAAATTAACACCTATCCTCACAAGAAACAAGCTTTAAAAGCCATATCAGGCACGGAAAATTGCCAAAGACTCTGGTCACCCGAGACATTGACTGTTCTCCAGGCTCCCGTTCTGCTACCAGTCACTTTTCAGCCTTGTTTACATGTATATCATACTACCAGTCCCATTTTATGTATGAACCCACCTCAACCACTCCAGTATCCCTGCACATTGAATAAGGTACTGGTACTGTCCTGTATATACTACCACTCCAGTATCCCTGCATATTGAATAAGGTACTGGTACTGTCCTGTATATACTACCACTCCAGTATCCCTGCATATTGAATAAGGTACTGGTACTGACCTGTATATACTACCACTCCAGTATCCCTGCATATTGAATAAGGTACTGGTACTGACCTGTATATACTACCACTCCAGTATCCCTGCACATTGAATAAGGTACTGGTACTGACCTGTATATACTACCACTCCAGTATCCCTGCACATTGAATAAGGTACTGGTACTGTCCTGTATATACTACCACTCCAGTATCCCTGCACATTGAATAAGGTACTGGTACTGACCTGTATATACTACCACTCCAGTATCCCTGCACATTGAATAAGGTACTGGTACTGTCCTGTATATACTACCACTTCAGTATCCCTGCACATTGAATAAGGTACTGGTACTGACCTGTATATACTACCACTCCAGTATCCCTGCACATTGAATAAGGTACTGGTACTGTCCTGTATATACTACCACTCCAGTATCCCTGAATATTGAATACGGTACTGGTACTGACCTGTATATACTACCACTCCAGTATCCCTGCACATTGACTACTGGTACTGACCTGTATATACTACCAGTATCCCTGCATTGAATAAGGTACTGGTACTGACCTGTATATACTACCACCCCAGTATCCCTGCATATTGAATAAGGTACTGGTACTGTCCTGTATATACTACCACTCCAGTATCCCTTGAATAAGGTACACATTGAATAAGGTACTGGTACTGACCTGTATATACTACCACTCCAGTATCCCTGCATATTGAATAAGGTACTGGTACTGACCTGTATATACTACCACTCCAGTATCCCTGCATATTGAATAAGGTACTGGTACTGACCTGTATATACTACCACTCCAGTATGACTGCACATTGAATAAGGTACTGGTACTGACCTGTATATACTACCACTCCAGTATCCCTGCATATTGAATAAGGTACTGGTACTGACCTGTATATACTACCACTCCAGTATCCCTGCATATTGAATAAGGTACTGGTACTGACCTGTATATACTACCACTCCAGTATCCCTGCATATTGAATAAGGTACTGACCTGTATGTACTTGCATTCTTGTTTCTTTAACTGTCATTGTAGTTCTTGTGTGGATTTTATTCTTAATTTTATTTTTTATTATATTTTCTATTATTATCTACAGTATATTATTATCACTGCAATATTGGGAAAGGGCTCTCATGGTAAGGATTTCACCGTACTGTTTTACACCTGTGGTGACCTGTGCAGGTGGTGACTAAACATTGAAACATGAAACTTGAATATGGTGGAGCTGTTTCAATAAACATATCAAGAACCAAACAGACAAATTAGACACATGCAGGAAGATAAGGTTCCGTATTTATCCCAGTTCAATTGTCAACGGTAAAACAACAGTGCCACAAACAACTGAAACAAGGCCAACAAACCAATGCATTTGCTGGATGAGAAGTACATTGCGTGTTTTAAATGAGTGAATGAAACAATACTTACACCTTCAGGGAATTAGGTTTAATTTAGCAGGTCCAAGTTGTCACTCAATAAAACTTGGTGCCTTCACTTTATTTGAAGTATTATCTCCCCCTTTTCTCCACTCTTCCAATGCCTTGGTCTCCTCTTCCTCTTCCCTCTCTTCTCCTCTCTGTCCCTGCAGTAGTAATGTGATTAGCAGGAGAATGTGGCTGGGCAGTGCGGACCCACTTAGGGACTCTTTATTTGTGAACTGTGAGAGGACTGAGGAGCGTACACATCTCACTCTCTCTTCTCTCTCTCTCTCCTCTTTCTCTCTCTCTCCCCCTCTCTTTCTGGGTTCCAGCTGTTTCCAGACGTACGTGTTCTCTTCATATTTACTTTTCTTTTGAGTCTTCCTGTCATTCCCCCTTCCCCGCCCCTCTGTTTCCCCTTCTCTTTGATGCAGATGGAGGTAAAGAATGATTGTTATCCTATATGAGCTATGACATTATTTCAAGAACCCAAAAGTATAACAGCAAATGCTCCACATTTCTCAAATGATGACGCATTTCATCCAGCTCTGGTTATCCTCCAAGTTCAGTCCAACACATCAACTGACCAAATCCAGGTGAATACCTTCCATACTGTTGACAGTGGATTTGCCCTGCCAGGTAAAAGAATGCAAGAAAGTGATTTAAGGTCGGAGGGGAGTTAGGTATAGACAAGGAGAGGGGGAATGGTATGAAATAGAGTGAACATATTTTTATTCACTGGTATCCAGATGTTATTTCTGTTCTCTCTCTAAGTCTGTTGTTGTGCAGTGGCTGCTGTGAGGTCAGAGTTGGCTTCCAGCTCTGCCAATGAAAGGGGGATAAAAGGGGAAAGAGTTTGTAAAAGAAGGGAATAGAGAGAGAGGGAAGAAGGGAAGAGGGGAAGAGGCATAGGCTCGTGCAGAGGTGTTGCAATGCTGTGCAGTTCTTCCTTCCACACTGACTGAGAGCATTAGTTGAGGAGAAGTCAAACGGATGTACATTCACCTGGTTTGCATTAACATAGACAATTTGTCACCTCCCCCGAATTCCATTCTCTCTTTCTCAGATGTTTTCCTCTCTCTCTCTCTTTCATCTGAAGGGCCAGACTCTCATTTAGTGCTCACGTGTGGTTTGAACTTTAACTCTGGGTCTCTCCAACACTGTCTCACAGTGGAGGAAACTCAACACTGCATCTGGGATGGATCTGGTGAGTGACGTAACAAACACAATAATAACACAGTAGCTGCCTGTTGTATCACAACAAAGCATACACAAGAGTACATACTGTAATAACTGTACTTTTTGGACATTCCCTGTCTGCTGTAAATGCTTCATGCTTTCATTCATAATCTGTTTATATATTTTTAAAATGTATCTGTTATTTTATAGTCTATGCCTCCTAGAGCAGTACAGTGTCTTGGTCATTCTATCTCTGATGGTTGGGGATTTTACAAGGCTCACATTAATTAATACTTTGAGGAAGTGGCCAGAGCAAAACAGGAACCCCAGTATTGCGACCTCTCTGAGGCCAAGACTAGCAGATATAGATATACACATTCTGGGCAATCTGAACAGGGGAAAGGCTTGAAGCGACACTCATACACTGTTTGGGAAATTCTACGTAAATCCTTCCAATACTGATACAGGTATTCCTATCTCAAGTGACCACAAACAAATAGAAACAGAGGGGGGAAAACTAAACCTTTGGTGTCTCTTCAAAATGTGCATCTGGATGGTTGGAGTTCTGTGTGTCCTGATGTGTTTGGGAAATCATCAGGCTCAAGGTAAGGGTATTTAATTAACAAAACATTTAAATACCAAAACCATGATACTGTTGAAAGTCATTTTTTATGTCAGAAGTTAGAAATGTCATGATAGAAATTCCTTTTATCATTTACAGAACTGTCTTTTCTCATCAACATTGTATATCAATGTATTTCTAGCGGGCTATAACAAAAGTATTGCAAATCAATACATAAGTAAGTTGTCTATTTGGTTCTTCAATGTCAGATTGAGCCTTACTCTACATCCCCCTGTGTCATTTAGAAGCCAACCCAGCCATCTCCATACCGGACAGAATCAGGGTGGCTCTGGCAGGAGAAACGGTCCATTACAAACCCAAAGTGACCATCCCAATGAATCAGAGCTCCAGCAACTTAGTCTGCTCTGGGCCTCCAGAACAAAAGAAGATAAAAGAATGGATTATTCTCTTTTCTCCTGAAACAAAAACAAGAACATTTAATTTGGAAATAACAGCATATAACAGTTCATACTCAGGAGAGTATAACTGCAAGTATAAAAATGTGGAGATCTTCTGGACCCTTCTGGTGAAAGGTGAGTGTGTGGTAGAAGAAGAAGAAAATGAAGGGATGATAGAAAGATAACATTTAGTCAGTTAGTGAAACTTCTGTTGTCCACATGTTGAGTAACAGGAATTGGTGACATGACAGTGAAAACACAATCCTTTTTAAAAGGGACCTTTTTTGGTACAAACACCGTAGATGTCAGCTGAATGTCAGACGTACGCCACCATCAACAACACGCACGATTGTCGTCATGAAAATAAAAAGCCCTCTAACTCTTTTTTTTCTCACTTGACATTAATCTACTTGCAACCAAAGTGTTCAGCCATTGACTGACACTGGACAAACTCTAATGGTACCATGTTTATTGTCTCTGTATCTCTGTGTCTCTGTGTCTCTGTATTTGTCTCTGTCTCTCTTTCAGACGAGGGGTACCGGCAGCTTTACTCTGGTTTCATCCTTTTCATCGTGTTGGGGGCTCTTACCACAGGCCTCCTCATCTTCAGTGTGATCGGCTCCATATACGTGTTCAAAAGCCAATGGGTAAGAGGTTTGAGAAAGGTTTGGTGGAGGTTCTGAAACACTGTATATTTTTGTACCCTTCTGTTGTGGTTGGTATGTTGTCATTTTATCAGTCCGTGTGTGTGTTAACTTGTGATTTCCGGGGTCAATTTATATTGAAGAATGGAAGTACCGGTAGTGGAGTAAGCGGAAGGAATAGAGGGGAGAATGAAGAGGAGGAGGAGAACGGTAACACATCAGTGAATGCAGCTGCCTCTGCTCCAGTTTACGCTGTAAGCATGTCTCTCTATCTCCATTGACTTGCTGTAACTATTTCACATTGATTTTACGAGTTGAACCACAACAACAAAACTGACCTTGACACATGTCAAAGCTGTGTGTGGGTCATCAAAAGAATATCATCAACAAAGATCCACTGTTTTGATTAACTTCCACATCCACTGTAGGCCCTATGTGATCTACAAGAATGAATGTGTCTCACCTGGAACTCTCTCCTCTCTCAGAGTCTAGAGTCTCCGCCAGCATCTGTCTATGAGGTCTTGACCCCAGGAGCACCAGCAGCAGCAGTAAACCGTGAATCTGTCCAGAGGAAAGGAAAAGTAAAGAGAAAGTCAAAGGAATCGGTCAGTGTGAACATACACTAACCAGGAAATATAAATCACTAAAGCCTTGGTTTTGTCATTCCAGATATATTATATTTAATTGTATTCTATTTTTCTACTATATTCTATATATGAGTAGACCTATATCTACCAATAATGTTGATAAAGAGCTGTTCGAGTTAATGGGGATGCTACTGTCCTGACCTCTCTCCCACTCCTCCTACAGATGGAGAATGCAACGCCGCAAGGGGAAGGAATATTTGAATGCGTCTATGAGAATTTCTGACCTACTGGCATCTGCACTGTGTTTGGGAAACTATATGCCTATATTTTCCTGATTTTGCAATCTCTCTTGTTCTTTTACACAGACCTAAAATCACGTATGTATTTTACCCTGCAGCTTCGTGACTTCTGTTGAAAATAAACTGCTGTGTCTCTGGTTGTTATCATCACGGAATGTCTCTGGTTGTTATTTTGTCTAAATAACAGATATCTGCAATATGTCAGATTAATTTTAACGAGAGATTTTGCAAACTGAACCCTTGTTCTCCAAAGTCCCACCATAATAAGATTGTATCCAATGAGACTATTAGGCTATTTTGAGTAAGAACCAATCGAAACGCGTCTCCCATCTCTACTTCCGGGTTTGGTTTATTTACGTTTTTCATCTATTGTTGACCATGGCAGCGGAGGGGGACTTTCTGATGAGATATCGTGCTGTATCAAATAAATTGAAAAAGTACGATTTATTACTTTCTTGTCTTTGTTCTGTGTATCCATTCGAGTGACTATGTGTAATGCATGATCGTCTAATCTTTTGAATTGCGAGCCAGGATTTCACAGCTAGCTAGCTAACGGTAGCCGGCAAAACTTTCTGTCAGTTCCATAAGTCCAAAGAAAGCATCAAAAGCGTTATATTTATTTATTTTGCCATTTTTACCATGTTTTGGCTAAACTCACTAGATAGATAATTAGTTAGCTGTTTCAAATGAATCCTCATCCCTGAATGATAATGATTGTTTAGCTGACGTTGGTTTTCTAGCGTTGTAGCCAATCAGGTACTAGAGCAGTAGTTACTAGGCTAACGGCAACTAGCTAACTAAACATGTCTGACAATCTGTTGTCCCTACTGGCTTAGTTGTAATTTCACTTTGCCCACCTTAGACGTTTTCTTCGGAAACCCAATGTAGCAGAAGCAAGTGAGCAGTTTGGTGAGTAGCTAATGTGTCCTGGCAAAAAAAAAATGACTAATAACCATGTTTCTGACATATCAACAATTCATTCATATGTTCATGTTTTCAGATGATGACCCCTACTATTAAGTACACCATTTGCACAACTTCTGTTGATTATGTGGCTTGCATCTCACCCAGTATTTCTGATTGGTTGCAGGCCAGTTGGCTAAAGAGCTGAAGCAGCAAGACTGCCTTCAGTATGCAGCCTTCTGTGACCTTGCAATGGCAAGGTAAGTCTCCATCTCTAACTATTGCCACCTAATCAGAACATATTGTTTGCCCATATTAATATCATACAGACATGGGTAGCATAGATTGATGGATCAATATTGCCCTTTCTCCTCCATTGTAAGTATCCTACAACCAACATTATTTCCTACTACAATGTAAATTAGATATCTCACATTACAATATATAATCTATACCTGTTATATCCTACCTGAACCCACAGGTGTGAGCAGACTCTTTTCAATGCTCCTGGGGAGGCCCTGGCCCTGACCGATGCTGCCCGGCTCTTCCTGCTCTCTGAGAAGGAGAACAGAGCACTACAAGCCCCAGGCTTCGACGAGCACCTGCAGGCCGCACTCAACTGCTACAGCTTCGCCATCAAGGTAAAAAAGACTACAAATGTTTGACATAATAGAATAGAGATACACAAACAGGTCATAAGTTAAAGGTCACGAACAGTCAAAATCATGTTTTTCATTCAATTTGATGATATTTGGATAAAACCAGATCAAAGTATGACACATGACTGTTGCTTCTACATTGGTAAAGTTTGATCCTAAAGTTACTGGTCTCCTCCCCCATGTCAAACACTTTTACTTCAGGAGGCGGGATTATTAACGGGATAGGGGGACAGCACGTGTTTGCAGAGGGGCATGGTTTATATACAGTAGCTAGATAGCTACTTTACTGGTGCAAAATTTGACTGTAGGTTGTCAGCAAATAAATTAAAAGTTTGCTTTTCATCTATGGCAAAGATACTTCCATCTGTGCCTGGTGTTAGCTAGTTACTGTCTAGCTTGGTCTTCAGCCAGCATGGAACAAAGGGGGCATTCAAAACTCTGTCATGTCAACACATCCGTCAGTGCTGCTGTGAACTGCATCACAAAGACATAGATGTATAAAATAAAAAACATCATTGATGTAATTTTAATGTTGTATTGAGTTGCTTTACGTTTCACCAAATTTGCTTGAGATGATTTGACTGCAACACTGCTCACTGCATCCACGTTTCTTGACAGAGGCGTTTCAAAGAGCTGCCAGTCAAGGGGTTTCAAAGAACGTCCAGTCAAGACTATAAGCTTCCTTATTAAACCAGATGGAACTGACTGACATGAAGTGAGACAAAAGTGAGCGCAGCATTCAGTCTAGTTTAACCAGGCTTGGTGAACAACAGCTGTGAAAGGGAAAATGATCCATCAGAATATCTTTATTTTGCTAGGCATTTAAATGATAATCTAATCCTCTTTAGTTTATTGTTGAATCCATCTGAAGTAACAGCTACAAAGAGATCAAGCAAGAGACCAAGCATCTGGAGAATTTCCCATACATACTAACAGCCCATTTTCCCTGGCCTTTCCCCTAGATTCCTCTGGAGACAGTAGTATAATGCTGTGTTTTACAAATGTGTTTCAGGTGTACATTGAGATGAACCAGCCTGTCATGGCTGCCAGTCTATCCCTGGAACTTGGCAATGCCCTCAAGGTAATGGACCAAACTGATCACAAAAGATAGATTTGCAACCATTCCTCTTCTATGTCAGTCTGTGTAGTGAATTAAGATCATATGATCATCCCTCCTCATCCTTCTCTCTCTCTCCTTCTCTCTTTTTTTCTCTGTTTCTCTGTCTGCTGTTCTCTCCCCCTCCCTCTCCCTTTCTCTCCCTCTTCCTCGCTCTTCTCATCTTCATCTATAGGAGATGAACAGACCAGGTGAGGCCATAGTTCACTACCAGAGAGCAGCAGAACTCCAGACACAGCAGCCCATTGAGTCTCTGCTGTCTATGGGAGAGATGGCCATCTGCAAAATACTCACCCGTGAGTACAGTGGCGGGATCGGTGGGGGTTGATGGGTCTGGACCATAGGTGAAGATTTGTGTTGTTCTTTGTTTTCGACTCCGTATTGATCTCCGAGCCAGGAAACTGGGTTATGGTATGGGGATTACCTGCATGTGGTCCAGATGTCCGTTGAAGCGTATCCATGTGTTGGGGACTAGAGTATACCAGAGTTGGGTTCAAGACCATGTCAATTCCAATAAATTGCTTTGGACATGGATTTTCTCCAGTGGAGTGCAATTCAATTTCTGAATTTACTGGAATTGATATTGACCTGACCCCAACTCTGGTGTGTGTTTTTGTGTGTTTCTAATCCTAACAACAACATCATAATCCTGTAATAGACATTGTCTGTTCTCTGTGTGTCAGGTGACTATGACGGCGCGCTGTCCGTGCTGACAGAGATGCAGCTGATGTGTCAGGAGAGGGGACTGCAACTGCCCGGCACCAGCACCCCCGTTGGTGAAGACATAATGGACTGGCCCAACACTTGTGGCTAACTCATCACTTCCTGTGTTAAAGCAGGAAGTTCATGAACTATTCTGAAACTGATAACAGTATGCCTTTCATCTGCTCATTGTCTTCTTAGGTGCATTTCTGGACATTGTGGCCAAGTGTGAGATTTCTAGAGTACTTTTGCTGATGCTGCTTGAGGTAAGCACAGCATCGCAACGATCGTTGTGCCTTCTTATACCATTACATTTCAATTCACTTGTATTCAATTCCTTCCTACAAACACTTACAGATGATTTATCACTGCTAAATTGCGTAAATCTCTCTGAAAGCTGAGAACGAATGTCAATGCCTTTTGCAGCCTCCTCCCCAGAAGTTGTTGCCAGAGCATGCCCAGACCCTGGAGAGATACGCCTGGGAGTCGTTTGACCCTCATAGTCAGGGTAACTACACTACAGCCATTATTCTAACCTGACTGACCTTAAACACTCATACACACAACACTAGCAAGGTTGGGGTGTGAGAACAAAGTTCATAATTATATATTGTTAAACTTGTATTTCCAACCCTCTCGTTGTAGTGACCTTCCTACCTGAGAATGTCTTCCTGCTTCTGCAGTCAGTTGTGGTATGTGGCATATTTCCTTACTAGACTCTATCCCACAAGATAGCTATGTATTGGCCCTTGATGTACTGGGTGAGAAGGTCAAGTGTCTCACATGAGGATTATTAATATGAGCATAATTGTAGCACTGAGTCAACTTTAAAGCAAGAAACCGTTGTTGCTACATCTTATGAATGAATGGTATTCTTGAAGAATATATCTTTGTAAATGCCTCATGAGCTTAGTTCAACTGTCGTACCCCATCAGAACCCAAAATATAAGCTTGTTTTACTCCAATGTTTGTAAACAATGCAAATGTAAACAAAAACTGTACAGCCTAACAACATGATTAAAACTATAATGTTGATATCATGGATGGTCAAGCCCTTGCATCCATAGCTCTGTATATGAATTAGAGTGGTTATGTTTCTCCAGGCCCGTCCCTCAGCATTTTACAAAAACAAAGGCAGGGTGACGCTTTGTTATTGTTTTGATTTAAGGATTTATGCTGATCTATATTGGTGGTTATGCTGGGCTTTCGAAGTCTTAAGTCTATATCAGTCTATCATTGTGTTGTTGCAGATGGCTTGCCAGGAAAAAGACACAGAGTCCCTCAAGTCTCTTCAACCAGAACTCTGGTAAGCAAAAATAAAATACAATCTGTCATGTGGTAGCTATTTAGCTGCAATACACATTTGAATTGAGTTTTTTTCCTTATGATTTTCTCATTGATATCTTGTCTCTAAATTGTTAAGAACATTTCCGTAGACTGTAAGGAAAATGGACAGTAAATTCTTCTTCTTCAGGCCTCTTCTCTCAGCAGAGCAGAACCACCTCCTTCACCTGGTGGTGCAAGAGCGGATCACCCCCTCTGGACAGGGGATTTAGTACAGTCCAGATCAACTCACTACACCCCCTCGGAATGACACATAATGGAACATTCCTGTCTCTGTCTTGGTCTGTTGTAGGGCCTCTTGAATAATGTTTTGGTGGGGTTGCCTTTTCTAAAAGAACATGGGAACCGGACCAAGCATGTCGTTGGACATACTGTACATCTTACTGCATCCCCTGTTATGCCTATTAGTGGTCACAGGATTGCTCTCGTGGTGAAGTCTTGCATCAAATAGTTATTTATTGGAAATATGTTGAATAGATGAAATATGAATGAAAAATATGCTTTTTTTCTAGCGTTTTTATTTTGTTAATAAATTGTATAGTCTGAACAAACATGGCTTAAATTCCAATGTAATTACAAAACAGAATCCCTCTACTGCATTATAATAAATGGTGATATTACATACACCGCATTGACCTCTGTTCCTGGTTTACCTTTTTCACTTGTACAAATTAAAATGTACTTTGATATAGCAGCCAACCAAAACTCAGAATCACACACGTGATTAAAATGCACTTAGAATACACGTTACGACAATTACACAACAAACGGTTACAATGTATTTAGTTTTTAAAAAACAATTACAATTGGTTATAAAATACTTCAGTTATAAAAAATAAAAATTCAAATTTATTTTAAAACATGTACTGGAAATTAAGCTTGTTTGCTGATTGTTCAAGTACTGCAACAGCTATGTAGCATACCTTGAAATATACAGTACTATATCAATTAAACATTACAAATCTCCCATTTGAACAGGCATGCAGTAGTCTGCATAGAAATTGATTGTGCATACAATTCTTTGGGGTCCGCTCTCCCCCCTTCTGTACCACCTTCCTCCTCACAAGAAAAATCTAAATACTGGGACTGTTAATAAACTAAATAAGACCCCTACCCTCCCTCCATCCCTTTCCAACACAATGCAAAAACGTAATAAAAACTATCCTTCCTTACAATCCTCCTCTCCTACCCTTCATCCCTTGTTCCTCTACTCGCTCTTCTTGCGCAGCACCACATAGATGACGCCCAGTATGAAGGTGAGAACGAAGGAGATCCAGGCCAGGATGAAAGAGTGTCCGAACCAGCCCTGGTCCTGCTTGTGGAAGATGTCCGTGTAGATGGAGGCAGCAATCATTACACACAGACCTAGATGGAGACGAGGGGAGATTTAAAAACACCTGTTAGGTTAATAACAGTTATGTGCTGTACTGGAAACATCACCTCAAAGTCACTCATACAACTGCTGATGAGACCATTTCAACCTTAAATAACAGTGATAGTTATAGCAATAAACAATAGTGTTTTTCAACCATTCTCATGGGGAACCACCCACAGGGTGTGCATTCAAAGATCGGATGATTAGTTATCAGTTTACATCAGTTATTAGTTATGTTTGCTAGTGCTGGACTACAACAAAACATATACACTGTGTTTATATCAATGTCATTACATAGATTATACAGTATAAAGATGCAAATACAGGGCCCCAAGCTACTTACAGGAGATGAGCATCAAGGCTCCAGAGAAGGTGAACCTCTGGCCCTTGGACAAGGTGAAGAGTTGAGCCACAAACACAAACAGGCCCAGGATGGAGAAGATGCAGGCCAGCACTGCTCCGGCCTGCACTACCTGGAGGTATTCTATAGGGGGGTACAGAGAGAACAGGGCTCCATGATATGGGAAGATGCACATACTGATCCTGACACAATATAATCTTGTCATACAGAACAATGACAGTCATTTATTTTAATTCATAATAATTACAAAATATATATATTTATTTTGTCCATGTCATGTAGGCCTACCAGCAGGGGTAGAAATAAAACCATTCTGGGAACTCACCATAGTAAAAGGAACACATCAAAACTAGTTTCACTTTGGAAGCTTAATTCGACCCCTGCCTACCGAGCGAGTATAAGCATACGCACATGTCCACTCTATCTTGTTTTGGTAGAAGCTAATACTGTGTAGCCATAACAAGAGGTGAGCACACAGATGCTGTATCTTAATGTGAGCCAGTTTCAACCTGCAGGAAAATAATCCTGCAGCAACAGGAAATGTGAATGACATTTTTGTAGGGGTTGATACATTTTTCGTTGGGAAAATCAAGTCAGACATTTTAAAGTAGAAATTACAAACTTTCAAAGCCTTTTCAAACCTTGAGTACACTACAAGTTTGTATTTCCTGCTGGGCAGGAACATTCCTGCAACAACAGGGTCATCAAATTAAGATACGGCATCTGTACTATACCTTCAGCATAGTCTCCTTTGAGGTTGGTGTAGTGCCAAGCTGAGCCTGACAGTTCCCACCGGCCCCACACATCTGTGGCCACTGAGTCTGTGAGCCACCAGGCCTGCAGGAAACAACACAGGAGAAGAGTAGCAAAGTCATTGTAACAAAACGTACTAACAGCTATATCATCTCATAGCAGTGTTGTAACCGTGTTTTCAGTGTTGGATACTTAGGCCCAACGGTGGACATTTTTGTTCTAGCCCCTGTATTTATTATGGTGTCCATAAAGACGTTCTGAAGTTCATATGGAGCAGGAGAACAGATGGAAAAGAAGGGGTCACTGAGGTGACATTGGAAGCATGTGAAAGTAAGAAAAAGGAGAGGGGATATTTATTTACTTACATTATCAATGGTTGCAACCAGAAGCAGGATGATGGCAGTAATGTGAAGAACAACGATTCCAGCCAGGACCAACATTGTGACTAACTGAGAAAAGATGTGTTGTGGAAAGATATACAGTGAGTAGGCTTTGCTGCTTATCAGAAACTGGGTGGTTCGAACCCTGAATGCTGATTGGCTGAAAGCCTTGTTATATTAGCCAATATACCACGGGTACAAAACATTTATTTTTACTGCTCTAATTATGTTGGTAATCAGTTCATAACAGCAATAAGGTACCTCTGGTGTTTGTGGTATATTGCCAATATACCATGGCTAAGGGCTGTTCCAGGCCCTTCTGCGTTGCATTGTGCTTAAGAATAACCTTAGCCGTGGTATATTGGCCATATACCACACCACCATCGGGCCTTATTGGTTAATTATCTTATTGGTATTTACTTGCTAAATACGAGGCATAACAAATCTCGCTCAAATATTTTAAAATGCTTGTATTGTGTTTAAATTGGTTTGCCTACAATGGGAATAATAAAATAGACCCAAAAGTGCAAACTCCCAGATAAATCAAGCACACTAAGTATTTGACGTCTGTTTTTGATCCAGGTCTGGGATAGAAGAGCGCTCTACCTAAATGATCAATTGGACTCGTTTCAAATACGACTCAAATCATTGGATTCGATTGCTCATTCACGTTTAGCCTATAAAATGAGTTTATAGATTCGTTTATTTGTTATCAACTACAATTAGACCGCTTAGAGGGTAAAGTAATAATGGTTGTTTCTATAGGTCTACCATCACAACAACATTGTTTAAAAAGTTACTCAAGTGTATAAAGTTATTAGGCCTAAACGTTTAGACTAATCATTATTAACCTGAATATATGCATATATTTTTTTGACTCAATAGCAAGTTTCAGTAGAGAAAAATAATAGGCTATTCAACGTGGCCATGTATTTTAACTGGACTACTAGGCTGCACATTACGGTTTGTTATGGACGCTATCCCCGTTAGTTGCAACGGGCCCCATACACAGGCTATGAGAAAAGAGCGCGAGAATACGACGACAGAAGTGAGTCTGAAACATATGTGTTATACATAAATGAATACAAAATCTTGATTAAAATATGATCTATAATACTATTCAAGAAGTAAACCTATGTTGACGTTTTTTTGCCGCTCGCAAAAGTGAAATCCATGTTATCCTTCCAGAACGTCCTTATCAACTGAATGTAGTTCCATTATAAAACGTTTAAATACCTCCCCAAAACTATTGTTTTCGCCCACAGAGCCTTCCAAAAAAATCGCTAAACAGTACCAACCCTCCACCAATCCCATTGAATAGAAATTGTAAACCGCATTAGGCTGATAAACATTACCTGTGAAGGAGCTTTTACGCACGATAGTTATTTGCAATTCTGAAAAGCTGTAACGTTAGACCCACCCAGCATCGAATTCATAGCCTACACATCACTCTTTTTTTCCTCTTCGGCCCCTTCCCTCCCTTTCCCCTTTCCCAAACCCCACCCATATCCTCAAACTTTTTCGTATCTTTAAAAAGTCAGGAACTTTAAAAGTCTATGACAAAATAGGCAACGTTTCCCTCTGTCAAAACACTGCGTGAAGCTAAGTGATCTTCAAAGAAGCTCGTTGAATGAATGGAATAACAATTACGGCTGTGTACAGAATGTGTGTAGAATAGTCCCAGTTTGTAGTATATTCTTAATTCTAAAAGGAACCAAACAAACATGTTGCGCTCCACTCTAGCCCTCCCCCCCCGCCCTCAAAGCAATATGTAGGCTACACCTCTCCCTGTTACAATGAGCTCTCAACACATGAGAAATACAATATATAAATACCTCACATTCCTATAAGTAAACAACAACACCAAATTCCCATCTGTACGCAGTATTGCAGCAGCAACTCAAAATATGAGTAGAATAGCAACAGCCATGACCTATTCGTGTTTTGGGTAATGATATACTGCACACGTCATTTCCATAGCAATGTTTCCCCCCCACATAGTTTATGGATGTTATTTTGTACTTTAGCCTATAGGCCTACATTTTTACCCTCAATATTTCAAGGTATTAACAAATTCTTTCTACTGTGTCTCATTTTCTTCCATGATGAAATCCAACCAGATTTTTGTTTTGTTAATTAACCGCACATGTGAGAAGCGCTCTACATTTGCATAATCAGTTTGGAATTACAGCTGTCAGGTCTAATATACAGATTTGGCTTTATAATCAAATTTCGCATGTAGAGTTTCACATTCTGAGGTCAAATTGGTGGTTCCACTTTTCCTAGATGGGATTTTTTCACCTCAAAGCTGTCCTTTTGCACAGTAGGTGGGCCTACAGTAGGTGGGCCTACAGTAGGTGGGCCTACAGTAGGTAGGCCTACTTTGGACATGTCTTGGGGAACGTTGTGTTGTCAATTACAGGATGCTCAGTGGGTACCATGGTAATGTCCAACAGCAATATCAGCCTGACCATGACACCTTCTCAAGTAAGTAAATATATAGGTGTATTTCTAGTCTTAGGCTACAAAATAATACAAGTATGTCCTTATCTTACACATGATAATGGGTCTGTTCTAATGTAACCCAATGTCCTGAAGATATTGCCTCAGTTAAACAGCAGATCTACTCTCCAGTCCCTGGGCTCGAACCCCAGCAGGGACATCATAGGCATGCCATACAGCGGTGGACCCCACTGTCCATTGTGGGAACGACATCCTGATGTTCACATTCCACAAAACAGGACATTCCAAACTTCTTAATTGACAGATGTATGTAAAGCCATTTATTTTAACACTAGCAGGCCTTGTGGAAGTCATGCTGCAGTAGGCCTTGTGGAAGTCATACAGCAGTAGGCCTTGTGGAAGTCAGTAGGCCCTGTGGAAGTCATACAGCAGTAAGCCTTGTGGAAGTCATGCTGCAGTAGACCTTGTGGAAGTCATACAGCAGTAGGCCCTGTGGAAGTCATACAGCAGTAGGCCCTGTGGAAGTCATACTGCAGTAGGCCTTGTGGAAGTCATACTGCAGTAGACCTTGTGGAAGTCATGCTGCAGTAGGCCTTGTGGAAGTCATGCTGTAGTAGGCCTTGTGGAAGTTATACTGCAGTAGGCCTTGTGGAAGTTATAATGCAGTAGGCCCTGTGGAAGTCATACAGCAGTAAGCCTTGTGGAAGTCATGTTGCAGTAGGCCTGTGGAGCAGCCGGCCTTGTGGAAGTCATACTGTAGGCCTTGTGGAAGTCATACAGCAGTAAGTCATGCCCTTGTGGAAGTCATGCTGTAGTAGGCCTTGTGGAAGTCATACTGCAGTAGGCCTTGTGGAAGTCATACTGCAGTAGGCCTTGTGGAAGTCATACTGTAGTAGGCCTTGTGGAAGTCATACTGCAGTAGGCCTGTGGAAGTCATGCTGCAGTAGGCCTTGTGGAAGTCATACTGCAGTAGGCCTTGTGGAAGTCATACTGTAGTAGGCCTTGTGGAAGTCATACTGCAGTAGGCCTTGTGGAAGTCATACTGCAGTAGGCCTTGTGGAAGTCATGCTGCAGTAGACCTTGTGGAAGTCATGCTGTAGTAGGCCTTGTGGAAGTTATACTGCAGTAGGCCTTGTGGAAGTCATTCTGCAGTAGGTCATGTGGAAGTCATACTGCAGTAGGCCTTGCGGAAGTCATACTGTAGTAGGCCTTGTGGACGTCATACTGCAGTAGGCCTTGTGGAAGTAATTATGTAGTAGACCTTGTGGAAGTCATACTGTAGTAGGCCCTGTGGAAGTCATACTTCAGTAGACCTTGTGGAAGTCCTGTTGTAGTAGGCCTTGTGGAAGTCATATTGTAACACTCGTAGGCCCTTTGGAAGTTATACTGCAGTAGACCTTGTGGAAGTCACATTGTAACACTCGTAGGCCTTGTGGAAGTCTTATGGAGCTTCTAGCTTAACACAGTTAACATTGCTTTTCAATAAAGATCTGTATCCATTCACTCAAGACCTGTTAGTCAGTCAGGTTATTGGGATGGCTGAAAACCTATGATAATACTGTGCTGGTCTTAAACTTACTAAATCAGAGTCTGTCCTAAATCGCACCCTATTACCTATATATTCCCCATAGAGCTCTGGTCAAACGTAGTGCACTATGTAGGGAATAAGGTGCCATTTAGGACTAGGTCTAAATTAGCTATCAGGTGGTCTGAGCACTTACATAATGTCCAGACAGTAGTATTTGACTTAATCAATTCTCTCACTACCAGTCAGTGAATGATGCTGCTTCTTATTACCGTCGTTACTTCTAATTTCCTAGTGGACGTCCCTGCCTCTCCTCTGGCCCTGTCCCCAGTCAGCCTCTCCGCTGGCCCTGTCCCAATCAGCCTCTCCGCTGGCCCTGTCCCCAGTCAGCCTCTCCGCTGGCCCTGTCCCAATCAGCCTCTCTGCTGGCCCTGTCCCACCTCCCTTTGGGCTAAGGCCTCAAACTGAAGACAGAGGCAGTCCTGATGGTACACTACAATGGATGCTTTGTTCACCAGGAGGTATTCAATCTCCACTTCCTGTCCTTTCCCATCTGCCCCTCTCACTTGTGAAGACTGAGTGGATTTCTGTTCTGACTGTTTTGGACTAAATGCTGTGGATGTTTGGTCTTGGGTCGTTCGGGTTTTGCTGGTGTAGGCCGTCATTGTAAAAAATAATTTGTTCTTAACTGACTTGCCTAGTTAAATAAAGGTTAAAAATGTTGTTTTTTTTGCCAGTGTATTGGTATGGATCTCCAGTGAGGGCCTCGCCTCCAGTGAGGTGCCCTCTCCCCAGGCCACATGTCTGGGATCTGAGATGGATCTGATGATCTATGGAGAGGAGACCGTGGAGTAAATACTGTATGTACAGGAATTATGATCTCATGCCATGGTAAATTGACATGATCTATCTTGACTATGACTGCATCCCAATTCTCCACACACATGCATTGGATTGGTGCAAGAAATGGTTTTCAAGGGAATTTTCACCATTGTTAAATCCATGACAGGGAGTGCATATGCACGATTTTGGAGAAGGGTGGTAGAAGAATCAGGATGCAGCCTAAACCAGTTGAATAGGAGTCACTGAGCAATGTCTTTGACCTCTGACCTTCTCACCCCCTTAGTAAATGGTGACTGAGTGCCGCTCCTGTATGCTGCGTCCCTGTGCTGGTACCACACTGAAGACACTACTGAGCCTCTGGTGTTTGTAGTTCCCAACACAACTTGTGGGACAACAGTAATGTTAAAGCTATGTATGGAACTGTACACAACTGCCATGCAGTAACAACTGCCATTGATGATACTCACCTAATTATAACTGTGTCCTGTACATTATGATTAGGGGTAAGTGGGTGAGCTGTTGGTACCTGGAATTCCAGAGGGGATTTTATTACGCTTATTTGGTCAGTTTATTTTAAAATGTATGCCTTATGTAAGGGTATTGTTTTCCTCTCCTATAGAATGGCATCTAAACAGTACAGATCTAATCTAGGGGAAAGGACCTGTCTTTCTCCTGCCTGTTCCAAACCCCTTACCTACAACACCCTAAACACCCCCCACTATGAGCCTGATGCATCTCCAGACTCTATGTATTTTTTGCCTCACAAGCCGCAAACCATTTCACACCCATCCATTCCCCAACCCCTCTCACCATCCAACCCCCTCTCCCAGTAGTACAACATCGGAAGTTACCCGACACCCCAAAAAATGCCAGGGGTAAGGCTGTTGTTACCCCTTCTCCTCCCCAACCACTCAAAGCCACCAAGTCCCCAGCTAAGCCCCCGTTGCTTTCCCTTCATCCACAATCCCGAGTTACACATGATACCCACTCCACCCCCATCAAGCCCGTCCCTTTTAAGCCAGTTCCTTTCAAGTTCTCCCCTGAGTTTTCCCATACCCCCTCAGCCTGCTGAGACATCACAGAGTCAAAGGGTTGAGCAGTACCAAGACTACGTGCAGGTGGCTTTGACATATGATCCTACTGTTTCTGTCACTAATCACCCCAGTTCTCCCCAGCAAGAGAAGCCTAACCAACACACCAGACCTGTCACTCAACCACCTACTCTCTCCTCCTCCTCCCTCAGTATCGTCAGTCCCTCTATGCATCAACACCTGCAGAGGAAGCATATTGCCCCTGTTCCTCCAACAAGCACACCACAGGATCTAGAGATTCCACAACTCCCCCATATGGAAGCTGTCCAGCACCATAACCAATATTCTAAGTATGTCCCTCCAGACCCCTTATCCCACCAGAATAGGCCTTCTCCTCCCTCTGGACCTCAACACCATCACCCTAGTTCACCCAGCCACTATTCCTACATGTACCACTACACACACTCTCAGCCTGGTAGTCCCAGTAAGCATACCTCTGGCTCTCATCCTCCTCTCTACCAGCAATACAGTGTCCCTGACCCCACTTTACATCACTATCAGAAGTATGTAGTACCTCCAGCTCCTTCTAACCCTCCAAACATTCAGCATCACTCCCCCCATACCAATTCCACCAATAACAGCCAAATCCTAGGTTCCATGCCCCAGCTTCTACCCACCTCTTGTCACGACTTCCGCCGAAGTTGGCTCCCTTGCCTGTTCGGGCGGTGCTCGGCGGTCGTTGTCACCGGCCTACTAGCCGCCACGATCCCTTTTTCATTTTCTGTTTGTTTTGTGTTATTAGTTGCACCTGTGTCTTTTGTGTTTGCTTGATGGGCTTCCTTATTTATAGCTAGGCTTCCTGTCCTTGTTTTGTGCGGGATTACTCCTATGTTACGTGTGTATGATTTTTGGTGTTCGTGCTCCGGACCTGGTACCCTGTGTGTTTGGGTTGGTCCACATTTTCCGCGCCCTGTGTTGTGGTCATTGTTTTCGGTGCAATATTAAAGTGCACTTTTTCCCTGTGGAACTATATGCTCTCTGTGCCTGATTCTTCCTCACGCACATAGCTGCCCGTGACACCTCTTGAAAAGAACCCTTCTTTCTCTCTGTATGGTTTTCGGCACCCTGAACCTACATCTCCTTACTTACCATACCCACGTGCCAAGAGAGAGGCCCACCGGCACCTCAGTCCACTGATTGGTGAGCAGCATATGTCAGACAGTGTTTCAATCTATTTTGTCCTCTAAACCGTGAGAATAGTGAATACACTTGTAACAGCTTTGAACTGTTTCTCCTTCTCAGGAAATGTGAGGTGACAACCCAAGACCATGCCTGGGAAGAATTGACCCAAGACCATGCCTGGGAAGAAGTCTGTTGACGCCAGATGTTGAATTATGGAAATGTCAATAAAGATTAGATTTTTGAATGATTTCAAGTCTGTATGTAGGCAGCTATCAGATATCTGGTAAGACCCAGATGCAGACCATGTCGAATAAACAATAGTTTAATGTTCCAACAGAGGCAAGAGACAGGTCAAGGCAGGCAGGGGTCAGAAAACCAGGGGGGGCAACAATACCGGACAGCAGGCAGGCTCAGGGTAATTCAGAGGGAGGCAAAGGTACAGGTCGGCAGGCAGGCTCAGGCAGTGTGGTCAGGCAATGGGGCTCGGAGTCTGGACAGGCAAGAGTCAAAACCAGGAGGGCAAGAAAAGAGAGACTGGAAAAAGCAGGCACTGAGACTCAAACCACTGGTTGACTTGAACAAAAAAAAAGACGAACTGGCAACAGACAAACAGAGAACACAGGTCTAAATACACAGGAGATAATGGGGAAATTGGGCGACACCTGGAAGGTGGTGGAGACAATCACAAAGACAAGTGAAACAGATCAGGGTGTGACAGGCAGCAGCCTCTCTGTGCTAGTGATGTCTATTTAACAGTCTGATGGCTTTGAGGTAGAAGCTGTTTTTCAGTCTCTTTTTGGCCTGTGACATCGGGTGCTGTTGGTGTCCCCGGTGATGCATTGTGCAGACCGCACCCCCCCCCCCTCTGGAGAGCCCTGCGGTTGTGGGCGGTGCAGTTGTGCATTTAATTTATCTGAGGTCCTGATGATCATACTGTGAAATGCGCACAATCAAATGAACCTATAGGCCTAGACAAACTTTGAGATGTGCATATAACTTGAGGCCTAGTAAATCACTAATGTGTGTATAAAACTAATAACATGAATCCCCCTTGAGGTTTAACAAAGGCTGCGTTTAGACAGGCAGCCCAATTGGGATCTTTTTCCAGTAATTTGTCTTTTGACCAATCACATCAGATCATTCACAACGGCTCTTTTTCAGAGCTGATCTGATTGGTCAAAAGACCAATTCATGTAAAAAAATGAATTTGCTGCCTGTCTAAACGCAGTAGGCTGTGTCAAGACTTGAGAGTAAATGCTGCTTTGTTATTCTGATCATGGAATTACGATCTCCACATGCGTCTACATTTAAATGTTTCTACCGTGTCCACGTTGTGGCGGGATTCCCTTTCCCGCACTATAGTGCATTCTGCAAATGATGGAACAGGCTAAATCTGATAACACAACAACTTGATGGCTTTAGCCAACTACTGAAGCTAACTGGCCAGCTAACCTCTGTAACTAGCCAGCAAAGCTAAAGGGTTTGCAAACAGGTTAATAAATAACCCATTTTTTTTCTAAATAAGCTAGCTAGCATTTATGAAGCCAGCAAACACGTTCCTCATACACTAAGAATGGGGTTGTTTCTCTCAAAACACTTGTGAGCGGAGTGTTGCTGACGTCACCCACTGTATGCGCTTTCGGTTGCCTGATTGCGTCCCGACCAATGACGTACATAAACCCTGTGACTGAAAGGAGGCGCCATATTGAAGATGTAAACTGTCAAAAAATAAAATAAGATTTAGGAAGCTATAGAAAGTAATTATTAATGTCTACATTCTTTTGACACGTTTATTCTATTACAGACACTTCAATATATACTTTTCAAATATATTATGTTAGCTAAACATTATTTGTATTTTTTATATATAAAACATTTTCTATTGTTTTTAGAGAGTACTAATGTTACCACTACAACAAAAAATGCTTAAATAAATGTAATTTTGTCATTGAAATATTAAATTGAAATACTGTCGAATTCCATTCATTCCAATGGAGGACTGCTCCTACTAGAGAGTGCCAATGCATCCCTGACCCCTTGAACACAATGCGACTTTTCTGCGTCTAGACATGTCTTTTCAATGGATTCTTCAATCTCCAATGCGATTCTGATAGCATAAGTCACATGTAAGGTTCAAGTGTAGACACAGCCTTAGACTTGCATGTTTTTTCAAAAGGACCGACAGCTTTTTGGAAATGTTGAGAAACTTGTTGGAAAGTGTTAGGAAAATTCCTTATCAACGTTTTGTTGTAATAAGGTTAATTGAGACGGAATCAGCCTTTTTCATAACGAGCTGCCATCTGATTGGTCCTCACTAATTAGGCCTCATTTATTGCCCTGCAGTTGATTTTACCTGGCGTTGGCCTCTATGCGCATATGCGCAGAAGCATCAATCTGGCGATGTCTTCCGAACAGAAGAGAAACATAGTTGTGTTTTTATGTATAATAACTGTAGCTTTTTCTAACTTGATGTTCTGTGGTGCGTTGAGTGTAGAAACGTTTGTTCTCAATGGTTTTAATGCGGATCATGAAAAGGCGTCAAATGCTGACAGAGAGCGGAGGATCAAACAAAACAAGACGCCAAGCACAAATCTGAGTACCTTGGCGGACTGGCCATTCTTCGGCGCAATCTTCGACCTACTGTTAATAATTCCAGCATTCAAGAACAGAGTGCAGAGTCCATTGGCGTTCCTGAGAACTCCATAAATAATTCGATTCAACCCAACATTGATCTAAAGTCAACTGATTTGCGGGCGCCTTTGATTGTGCGTAATGGTTTCAATGTCCAGAAAAGATCTCTGGATTACAATGCTGGACATCAGGCAGTCTTCAAAGGTGAATCTGTTTTCTATTATTAGATTCAAGTGTAATAGTCGCATGTACCGTGTAATTACACCTGTAACCCTGTAATGTGAATCTTGAACTCTGAGTTCCTACAATGCAGGTCAAAGTGAAATCAAAACAAATGTAATAATAAAGAATATATACATAACACTAACAATGGTAAATGTTCATTGGCAGAGTACATGTTTAAGGAGAGTGACAGGGGAGCAGGTAGGTGACTATTCAGCAGCCAGATGGTTTGGGGGTAGAAGCTTTTGGTTGGTCTACCAGTTTTTACCATGATGCTCTTGTACTGCCCTTGTTTGAGTGATGGAAGCAGGGAGAACAGGCCTTGGCTCAGGTGGCTGGGATCTTGGCCTTCCTATGACACCTGGTGTTGTAGGTGTCCTGGAGGTCAGACAGTGTGCACCCAATGGTGCGTTCGACTGAGCGTAGCACCAGGCTGTTACGCTGCCCGGCAGTATGCTCTCAATGGGGTTTCAGCATCCTGAGGTTGAAGAGTTGCTGTTGTGCCTTAACCGAGCTGTCTATGTGGTATAACCATTTCACCTTCCCAAGAAACTTTATTTTTTTTATTTTTTACTGTCTCCACGGCGGTGCCCAGCCTGGTTCCTCCTGAAGTCCACAACCCGCTCCTTTGCTTTGTTGACGGAGCTGTTGTTTACTCGGCACCATGCAGTCAGTGCCAACATCCTCCCTGTAGGCAGTCTCGATGTTTGTAGTCAGGCTTACTATTGTCGTGTCTTCAGCAAACTTGATGATGCAGTTGGAACTGTGTGAGGTCAAGCAGTCGTGGTTAATATCACATTTATTAGGACATCTTAACAGTAGTATATGCATTTTAAATTGGTGTTTGGCCATGGATAAAGCTCTCTCCTTTTATCCAATAGGTTTTGAAGGCCATGGTTTTCAAGGGAAGGTCTATGGTCCATCAGCTGACCACAACCCCCACTCCAGTGAATGGCTGTTGATGAGGCCTCTGGTCCAGTGTAATGACAACCTCATGATGCTCACTGCATCTGGGCGAGGATACACACATCTACTGGTGGATAGAGGTAAGTATTGGAGACCCACCCAGTATTTCTGAAAGACCTTTACCTCAATGCGAAAGCATCAGTGACTTGCTATGGAATATAATTAAATGGGATCATTAGTTTAATTGTCTGGGGCCAGGAGTGTATTTATTTAGCAGATTCTGATGCAAAACGTTTTGCAACGGAAACCATTTACTCCAAACGGAATATTTAGCAATAAACTAGTTTCCATTGGACAAATTTAATGTAGGTCCCTCCCTGTTTTGTTCCCTTCCATTTGGTTCTGAGAGTAAACTAATTCTGTTGCAAACGTTTTGCAGGAGTTATTCCTGGCAAGGTCATGTGGTCTGGAAACTCCTGGCCCTTAAGTATTCATTATGGAACCATTTACTGTTTTTAAGAAGCAAACAGGTTTATATTGGACTTATTCAGGTAGGTTCCTGAATATTGAATATGCCCCTGTTTATCGTTCCAGCGGGCGCCTCTCCCATCTCCCTGTTCCAGCTGCCGCCGTCCTGTGGCTACCATGTGAAGACTACCTGGAGAGAGATGGTGATGATGGCACCATACGATGGCTGCTACATCATGCAGGAGGTAGAATATTTTCCCTTGGTTGCTTAAAGCCAAGCCCCACACCCCCAAAGAAAGGGTAAACCCCCCCCGACCCCAATCATATCACAATCCACTTTCACCAGTTGACTGTAGACTCAACTATACCTTTTTTGTATTAAAATGTGCTAATGACGATATTTGCATATCGTGCAAATACATTTCTGGACAACTTGAAGTCAGCCTAAAAATATACATTCTGTCCAGAGCAGATTGTCCATTTTTCCAATGAAAAATGTATGTAGAAATTATTTATTTTTTAATATCACCAATTTCTCTCTGGGTAAGCCTGGAGAATATACAGTGCATTTGGAAATTATTCAGACCCCTTGACTTTTCACATTTTGTTATGTACAGCCTTATTCTAAAATAGATTAAATGTAAGAAATTTCCTCATCAATCTACGCACAGTACCCCATAATGGCAAAGCGAAAACAGGTTTGGCAAATGTATTAAAAATATCTTATTAAAATTGGTATTCAGACCTGATGCTATGAGACTTGAAATTGAGCTCAGGTACATCCTGGTTCCATTGGTCATCCTTAAGATGTTTCTACAACTTAATTGGTGTCTACCTGTGCTGTAATCAATTCAATTGATTGGACATGATTTGGAAAGGCACACATCTGTCTATATAAGGTCCCACAGTTGACAGTTAATGTCAGAGCAAAAACCAAACCAAACCAAAGGAATTGTCCGTAGAGCTCTGAGACAGGATTGTGTCAAGGCACAGATCTGGGGAAGGGTAACTGCGCAATCTGGGGGAGAAGGGGCCTTGGTCAGGGAGGTGACCCGATAGTCTCTCTGAAAAAGCTCCAGAGTTCCTCTGAAGATGGGAGAAACTTCCAGAAGGACAACCATATCTGTAGCACTCCACCAATCAGGCCTTTATGGTAGAGTGACTAGATAGAAGCCACTCCTCAGTAAAAGGCACATTACAGCCCGCTTGGAGTTTTCCAAAAGGCACCTAAAGGACTCAGACCATGAGAAGCAAGATTCTCTGGTCTGATGAAACCAAAGATTGAACTATTTTACCTGAATGCCAAGCATCATGTCTGGAGGAAACCTGGCATCATCCCTACGGTGAATCTGAGAAAAGTGAGTTGGCGTGTGGGTTGTCTGACTTTTGAGAAATGGCAGTTAGACAGTACACTGACATTAGACTGCCAAATGCCTATTTAGACCAAATCACCATCTCTTCAAACTAAGTTACTAAATATAGTCCAGTTTGTAACACTCTAGGAAATTGATTTTTAAATTGTGTAATTCTAAAGTAGAGATTTGAAATGATTGACCTTTGTCCATTTTAAGTGCTTAAAATGAATTAGAAGGCTGAGTAGTTTGATAAACTGAAGAGAATTTTAAATGTATTTTTTACCTTCTGAAAATACTAATATTGATGAACCAAAATATCAACATTTCAAAATGAATACTGTAGGTAGCTGAAAAAATGTAATTTCAGCCTTGATGCTCTGTTCATCTTAGAACCCTCCAGTCAGACTGCATCCTGTCCATTCACTCTACAATCCACCCTGCTTTTGTTCATACTAGAACATGAGATTAATCACTGTCTGTGCTGTCTCTCTCCCCTCTCTTCTTCCCTCACTCTCCCCTGCCCCCTATCAGCATGGTAGTTATGTCCTGCCCATGCTGTGGTGGGGCAGCCCTGTGAAGATCATCTGCCCAGTCCCCCACCCTGACACCCGACCCCACCCTGTCCCCCCAAATGCTGTCCCCCAGTACTCTGCTCCCACTTTGGCATGGCCATCCAGATACATGGAGGGGAGGAGGTCATACACACCCTACAGGTCATAGGTGAGTTGGCTTGTTCTGCTCATGTTCCCATTTGGATTATGACTGATTCATTCTCTCTCTGTCCCTAACAGAGAAAGGCAAGTGGGTGCCGTTTGTGTCTGAAGAGTGTGCCTACCAAGTGGAGTCCCACTCAGAAGACCTCATATTTTATGTTCCCTTTACAGCCCCATGTGTGACCATCGGAGTAAGTTGTAGGAAGTTGATACTCAATCATTCAGTTTGACTTAGAGTCCACTCTAGCATTGAATTGAGCTTCTATATAAATAAATGTTTCCTCTTCCAGAATGGAGTTCATCGACTGGTCCTATTGGACGGCCAGGACTTCATCCTCTCCTGCCCCTCACACCACCCTCCTCCATTTCCCTTTTATCCCTCTCCTCCATTTTCTCAACCCTTCTCTCCTGGTGACCTGCAGCAGCAGATACCTGACCCTGTGACTTTTGCTCCCTCCACCAGCCCTCCCCTTACCTCTCTTCCCATCACCCCTTATACTCAACCCCCAGCCCAGGAACAGATGCCCCAACTTCCTGCGTTCCCCCACCACCTCCCTCATGGCATGTATCCCCAAATTCACCATTTCCCTTACGGTGGAGCTGGTTATCACCCTCTCCTCCACCCTGGTCACGAACCATACCCTGGCTCCCATCATCTTCTCCCAGGGAGATATCCAGGCCAGCAGCCCTTCCCCATGGGGCCTGGGAATCACCCCTACGGCTCTGGAGACCACCATGACTCCTTTTACCTCTCCCCGCCCCCTACCCACGATCCCATGCTCTACTATTATAATGAACTCGCCCCTGGTGTCCACCGTCCTTCTGTCTATCCTACTCCTCTTATAGCTATCCGACCACCGCATCCCGCCGATTATACCAAACCTCCTCCTCCTTTCACCGATTATACCAAACCTCCTCCTCCTTTCACCGATTATACCAAACCTCCTCCTCCTTTCACCGATTATACCAAACCTCCTCCTCCTTTCACCGATTATACCAAACCTCCTCCTCCTTTCACCGATTATACCAAACCTCCTCCTCCTTTCACCGATTATACCAAACCTCCTCCTCCTTTCACCGATTATACCAAACCTCCTCCTCCTTTCACCGATTATACCAAACCTCCTCCTCCTTTCACCGGTTATACCAAATCTCCTCCTCCTCCCGCCGCTTATACCAAACCTCCTTCCGCCGCTTATACCAAACCTTCAACTAAATATTATACCGAACAACCTCCTCCACCTCTTGATACTGAACCTGTTCTTCCTATAACACCTACTGCCTTTGAACGTCGTTCTTACCCCATTGTTACCGGATCTCCTCCTCCCCCTTCTGGATCCAAACCTTCATCACCTGTTTTCCAACCTCCAAAAACACCTGCAGATCCAAATGACCCATATGGGGTACACATGACCAATCAGGTCCTGATTACTGAAGAGCCCATGTCTGCTACTGGGAGCCCCAATCCTGATCCCTATACCCAACCTCCTAAATGGCCTGTGGGTCCATACTATTACCCCTATGGTCCTTACTACCCCCATCTGGTCCTCACCATTATCCCTTCATACCCATCTACTACCCTTCACCTACCCCAGGGCCTAGCCCAGTCAAAGCTAGTCCTCCCCAGACTCTCCCTTCAGGTCCTCAGGACCCTACAATGCCCACAGTCTACCCACCCCACCACTACCCTCAGCCAATCACCTGCTCTCCCTCTGCCCATACCATCTGTAGCTATTACCCATATCCTGTGGATGTGCCACACCATCTATATCCTCTCTACCTGATGCCCAGCCCCCCTCTGACCACCCCAGCCCTTCCCTCCACAGGCGCAGCTCTGCCTGGTGCTACTCAACCACCCCAGACCTCACCAACCACCCCCTCACCCTCCTCCAGGACCATATCTTCCACTACTACTCTCACTCCTTGGATGTCCATCCTCACCCCTACTCTCCCCCCTCAGCCCCCCTCTCTCCTGGGCTCTCCCCTCGGCCCTCACTCCACTGTCTAGCTGGGCAGATGATGGTGTCGCTGCCCTCTGCTCTCCTGGACTCCATCCAGGTCAAAGGTCAGAATGTCCCTCTGCTCGCCACATGGTCGGTGTTTGTGATGTCCAGAATTCCCTTATTTGATGTACTAACTGCTGCATTGATTGCTTCATTGTGTATCTATAAAGGAATGGATTTTAGACCCCTGTCTTTCCTCCAATTGTGACGTGGGCTGCTGTTTAAATTGACCATATGACCCAATCAGGAAGAACACGGGCCCATGATTCACTTTTATTACATTAATGCTCACTGACTTGCATGTGAATTGCATTTCTCTTTTCAGATCAGATGAATGGCTGGGTGTCTATGTCCAGTGCCCCGGCGGCTTGTAGATACATCCTGCAGATGAGTAAGGGTGGTGGAGTGATCCTCCATTCCCCTCTCCCTGCCTGCCACAGCCAGGCTATGGTGAGTCCCCCAGAACTTAAATCTGGGTTGTGTTCATTACTGCACAGAGTAGAAAATGAAGCAAAGCGTTTCGCAACGGAAAATGTGTTCCTTATTGGACAGGTTCAGATAGTCCCTCCCTGTTTGTCAGTGTTTTCTTCCATTTGTTACTTGGTGACTATAACCCTGTTTTCATTTTGAAGTATTTGCTGTGAAAATGGACCTCAGTTTGCTATTTTGATGTGGCCCATTGAAGTGGGAGTTGTTGGTTTTGGCTGTTAAACCCAACGTTTCCTCCTTTTCCATCCAGGCCCTCAACCCACACCAGCTCTCCCTCCCCCTGAAGTTTTGGGACACAGTCCTGGGGCAATACAGATCTCTGGAGCTCCATTGCCCGTCAACTGTGACCCCATCATCCCACACCACTACCACCACCCTCCCACCGACGACCCACACCAGGCCTCCCACTCCCCCCAAGCCACACGTCTTCTGCTCTGCTCGCCACATGAGGGTGGAGCTTCCCTCAGGTCCCATATCTGGAGTCGTTGTCAAGGGTAAGTGTGTGTGTTTGTTGGGGGATGGTGTATGTTTCAGGTGCATATGGTTGTCATCATCCCTGCATGAGTTGAATTGTAACGTGGTTGAGAGGACCTAAGCTTTTTTTTCAGTTTATTGGGGTGAGGGGGGAAATGTGTTTGTGCACTACCATACGATGTTTCACCAGAACTGCAGTTTTGTCTTAAATGTAAATAATGACTTTGTTAGACAAAATATGGGCATTTATTGTGCAATAATGGCTGCAAATCATTCTCAGACATCGAAGGGATTGAGATGAGCCTGATGGATGCCCCAGAGCATTGTGGGTATGTGGCAAGCAAGGGAAAGGATGGCATGATCACCCTGAACCTCCCCTTCAACTCTTGTCACATGACTGTCCAGGTGTGTTTTATGTGCTGATCAAGGATCAGGTCCTCCCAGTCTGTGTAATCTCATTCATTATGGTCTAAAAGGCTAAACTGACTATCTTTGTTCCTAACAGGGTAAAGAGCACCACATAGATGTGATTTACTCCACGTTGAATGGACAAAAAGGGAAGGCCCAGTTGTCCTGTCCAGTTTCCATACCAGTTTCTCATCAAGGTAGAAACATAACAGGTTATCCTCGTTCTGATGATTGCTTTAATGGTGCGGCAGGGTAGCGTAGTGGTTAGAGCGTTGGTCTAATAACCGGAAGGTTGCAAGTTCAAACCCCCGAGCTGACAAGGTACAAATCTGTCGTTCTGCCCCTGAACAGGCACTGTTCCTAGGCCGTCATTTGAAAATAATATTTTTTTCTTAACTGACTTGCCTAGTTAAATAAAGGTACAAAAATGGCTGAAATGTCTATCTTTTTAAAATTGATTAATTTGTTTTTAATGGTGAGTGAGCGTTGAGCCTTACCTGTCCTGTGTTGTCTGACTGGAAATAAAGGGATATGTAAGATGTTATATCCAGCTCATTCAGATTACTGGTCACTCCTGTCCATTGACATTTCCTGTGTATCCCCTGTAAGAGTGTAACCTTCCCAGTGACCAGCGCCTCCTCTGCGGCCGCCGCCCTCTATCCCAGGCAGAGTGTCTCTCTCTGGGCTGCTGCTACAGCACCAAGCCCTCTGCCTGCTACTACTCCATGGATGGTAAGTATAACTCCAAATGAATCACAATTTGTATTTTCTTGATTCTTTTGTCCTCCTCCAATGCAGGAAGAGGACACGAGGAATCAGGAAAATACCATTAAGATTCACCCCTGCAATAAATCTTAATTGTCTGTGATATATAGGGTCCCAATATCAGTCAAAACCTTGGAATGCCACTCTAGATCCACCTTTAGCTAACCCAGAGTGTTTACATGTTCTTTCCCAGAATGCACATTGGACCGCCACTTTGTCTTTTTGGTGCCCGCCTCCCTCACGGACCCCCCTCTGAACCCTGCTTTGCTCACTGCCGCTGGAAACCCCACCTGCGCCCCTCAGACCCCTCAGAGGGTGACCCCAGACTACGCCCTGTTCAAGATCCCACTGGGCGGCTGCGGGGCCCACAGATACGTGAGTGGCCCTTAATTATCTTCTTGTACAGTTTTTGAGTTCATTTTTTTAAAGTCGGCATTGATTAGCAATGGTTGGGACTCCATTAAGCCTCATGGGTTACTGAATGGGTGCACTTCATTAACATTGCTCTCCAAAATGTCTGAATCTGTGTTCTCTGGAGGGCACTGGGCTTAAAGGAACATTCAGTCAAACTATCTTTTGGTATTTCATTAGTCTACAGTTGATACAGTCCCAAAAATGTTTTGCATGTCAGCAATCAAGTTTTCAACATCAATCTGTGTTTGTAATTGGACAAGTTCAGTTTGAAAACGTTTTCTCCCTACTGAACTGGACCCTATTGTTCCAACAGGAGGTTGGCCAAACGGTAGTCTACATGGTGGAGATCATCAACACAGTCCAGTCAATCACCCTCAACTATGGGACCATCACCAGAGACTCTCCTATCAGGTCAGTTATAAACCCCCACTGGGGTTCACGAGCTGTTAATTTCACGTTTCACTGTTACTTGGAAAAGAAAAACACATTCTGGTCAAACGAGAGAACAACAATAATAATTTGATGCATTATCTTATCGAGTGACGTATTCAATAGGAATGGAGTTTATATTTTTTTCAGTGCAGGAATGTATGAAGTTTCTGAGTTGTGGCCTCCCTATCTGCTGTTTTCCTGTTGCTCCTAGGCTGCTGGTTGAGTGCCAGTACACTCCTGGCTCTGTGGTGAGTGTTGGCTTCCTGGTCAAGACCCCCTCCTTTGGCCCCTCCATTCAGGCCCAGGGTGTGTTGGGGGTCCAGCTCAGGATTGCCACAGGTACGCAGCTATAGTTGCTCACACATCTCACCCATTTAGCTGCTGTTGGTTTCTCCAACTCCACACTCCAAGTGGTAGTGGTCAGTCTTGCATGTCAACTTATAAAGATCACTTTTAGAGCATTTTAACAGTGTCAATTTGCTTTGAATGTCAAGAAACATTGTCAAGCACCTGGAAAGGATGAACATTATTATGTAACACATTAAAGTAACATCCTTTCCCCCACTTCCACTCCAGACGAGCAGTACAGTAGCTTCTACCCCCAGTATCACCGGCCCCTGCAGATGCTCTTGGGTAAACCCTTACACCTTGAGGTGCGTCTGCTCAACCCCCAGATGACAAAGTGGTCCTGCTGGTACACTACTGCGTGGCCTACCCCAGATCAGGACAGACTGTCTGGGTACTCCTCTATAATGGGTACGCTGCAGGGTTACCTTTGACCTTCTAGGCTCCTACATGTCTGTGTTCAACTACGACAGTGAGCTCAAAGTATTGGGACAATGAAACTTTTAAAAAAAATATATATATATTTTTTTGGTTCTGTAATCCAGCATTTATGATTTGGAATGATACTATGATACTTTTTTGCATGTAATCCCCCCCCCTTTAGGGGACCAAAAGCATTAGGACAAATTTCACTTATGTGTATTAAAGTAATCAACAATTAAGTATTTTCTCCCATATTCCTAGCACCCAATGATTACATTTAACTTGTTGGATGCATTTTCTGTTTGTTTTGGTTGTTCAGATTATATTGTGCCCAATAGAAAGGAATGATAAATAATGGACATGTCACTTTAATTGTAAATAATAATAGAATATTTCTTAACACTTGAACATTAATGTGGATGCTACCATGGTTATGGATATTCCTGAATGAATCATAAGTGATAAAGTTAGACGTACAAATATCAGACGCCCAAGACATGCAAAACTTCTTACCATTACAATAACAATAAGTGACTTCAAAATGACACATTAGATAATTTACCATTAATTTCTATTGGGCACAAAATAATCTGAAACCAAGCAAAACAAACAGCAAATGCATCCAAGTTTGAAGTAACACACTTGATGTAATCATTGGGTGCTAGGAATATGGGATGTAAATACTAAACTGTTGACTACTTTTAATACACAAGTGAATCCCCCCCCCCCATTTTAGGAGACAATGTACAAAAAGTGCAGTAATTGATGAAAATACCCTAAAATGAAAGCTGACAGTCTTTACTGAAACCTCCAGTCATTTGAATCGTTTAATTTCAAAACTTGTCACTGTTTCAATACTTTTGTAGCTCACAAAATTTTGGGGTACAATTTAAAGTAATTCATTTGACATGATATTATTTAACATTTCCAAACTGCCCACGTCAGTGGGCAGACCATCACAGGGATGGAGGAAAAGGGAAGTATCTTCAGAGTTTTTCTTGTTGCGCTGAATAACCACATGCTCGCCTCCTGTGTAGATGTCCTAACCATCTGGACCCGGCCTCTCAGAAGCCTCAGCCATCTCCTCCACCCCCACCCTTCCACCAAGGCCAGACACGAAGGTTCACCATCTCCACCTTCCAGTTCCTCACCTCTGGACAGACCCAGACATTGGAGGACCATGAAGAGGTGAGGGCTGCCCCACTGCACTAGACCTTTAACTTGGAGCCAATGGCGGTCTTAAGTTAAAGTAGGCATCTCCCCTGTTTCTTTCCTCCATTCTCCGTGATCTGGCAGTGCGTGACAGTTTCCCAGTCCACCTGACTGTGCTGCTGCTCCAGTTTCAACTGTTCTGCCTTATTATTATTTGACCATGCTGGTCATTTATGAACATTTGAACATCTTGGCCATGTTCTGTTATCTCCACCTGGCACAGCCAGAAGAGGACTGGCCACCCCACATAACCTAGAGAGGAACCAGGCTTCTTCCTAGGTTTTGGCCTTTCTAGGGAGTTTTTCCCTAGCCACCGTGCTTCTATACCTGCATTGCTTGTTTGGGGTTTTAGGCTGGGTTTCTGTACAGCACTTTGAGATATCAGCTGATGTACGAAGGGCTATATAAATACATTTGATTTCCCACCATCCATTTAACCATTTAATCGATCAATGGTCATGAACAACAGGAGCCTTGAGACCTATAGCCAAAGGCAAGAAGAGGCCAGTAACAGCAGCTCTGTCTGTAGATGTGGCTGACTTGCTTCTCATCTGACCCTCCCTTGTCCTCTGTTCTCGCTCTCTCCTCCCCTCAGATCTACTTCATGTGTTCTACTGAAGTGTGTTCGTCGCTGGACGGCAGCCTGTGTGTAGAGGGATGCTTTGGCCAGTGACTGTAAGGAACCGCACGGACACAATGTTCAGTCACTATGGACACGGCAGAGCCCTGGTCAAATGTAGTGCACTATATAGGGACTAGGGTACCGTTTGGGATGCATCCATAACTCTCATGTGATTTAATAAAAAAAAAATGTTTTATTTAATTCCCAGAAATGGAGCAAAAGGCTGACGTGTGGTGCCACACAGCAAAAATATGGTTTTGTAATTAAGGCTACTTTAATTATTTAAGAGGACTAATGCATTTCCTGCCTCTGTTCCACAGATAAAAGATGGACAGAAAGCAATAGTCATGGAAGATTAACTGGTAGGATTTTCCCTTTGTCAGTGGAACAGATTCAACTTTACTATTACATTTCCATTCTAACTTCTTTCCTCTCCCTTTTCATCTCCAGGCCCAAGGCTGCTCGTTCACCACTAATAAAACCCCTTAAAAGGAGACTGTGTGTTTCTTGCTCCCAGGCAGTCTAGTCTAGATGGCATGAAGCTGACTCCACCAGTGCTGTACTCAATTGTTTACGTTCACACTGACTCCGCCTATGGAGGTTCTAGACAACTGCCCGAATCAACATTCTGGATATCCAATGTTATTCCATACATTATAGCATTCAATGTGATTACTGTCTAAAATGGCTTTTGAATATAGGTTAGCAGACCTTTTCCATATTATACATGCATACAGTCATTAATTCGCATGAAGATCATAAGTTTTGACCACTGGGTGTCAGCCAAGCTCTAAACCAGGATCGAGAATGCTTCCTGAGGCTCTTGATTTGTAGTTGAGGGGTCTGAAGACCTTGAACTGTCTGTTGTGTAATAATAGGAGCGCAATCATGTTATAATCTCAATGGCACATTTATCTGAGTAATGTTGTCACATTCGAAATGTTTATATTATTCTACAGCACAGGTTAATAGGCCTTTAGTCTATTTTAAAGGAGGACCACGCGAATCATGCGTCATTCATATTCCGCATGTTAAAGAAGTCTAGGTTCAAAATGCTGCGAAAATGAACATGGCCCTTACATGCCCCCCATTTTAATTGTTTGTAAGCACTGCGGCACACTACGTTTTTTTTGTTGTGGCTGCCATGCTATTTTGTGTGCGTTTTTTTTGGTGAGAGAACGGAAGATGGGAGGGCGCACGTCCAAGGGGAACGAGGGAGGGACCTACACGAGAGCACAGAGGGGGAGGGAAGATAATTCCCTTTCTGTAGTGTACACGCCGCAAGAATACACCGGGATAAGGACGAAAAAAATATAGGGAAGACAGTAAAGGAAATACCGCAGCCCCGTTGTCTTTTGTTTTGGGAATTCATCTAACACACAACGGAAGACTAACATGGGGAGATGGTTCTTCAGGCTTGACTTTCAATAACCCTCTCTCCATGCGAAAAAGTCTGGCGAGTAGACTGAAAAAGGCAATAGCAGTCAGGGAAGACATGTTTAGTGATTTTAGTCCTGCGCTTGAGGTAGGATGTTGATGTATTTTCATAAAATATTTCTGTCTCTGGCACAAATAAGGGGTCAACGGTGAATGGGCATATTATTCCAGGCACCGTATCATTGAGCAGTGTAGTTAATTACTTAGGTTAATAAAACGGTGAAATAGCCTAGGCCTTCTGCAGACTGAATATTGCTTTAACGTTACATGACTAACGTTAGTAGGCTAGGCCGAAACACAAGGCTATGAACCGATAAATTAACGTTAACTACTAATTTTGTATATAATTTATTTGTAATCTGCATCGTATCAATGGCAGTAAGAGCAACACATTTTTAAAGAAACAAGTAATTAGTTATATCGAATTACTTGATCAGATTATACACATCTGATCATCTTTAATATCAAGGGTTTCATAACAGGGACAGACTATATAAAACCCCAATCGGTTTCTTACAAACAATTTTGACCACAAAAAAGAGTTCGACAGAGGCCAAGGTAGAAAGGATAGGTGAAAATTCTAGCACTAGACAGGGAACATCAGGCGTTTTTAAATGTTAATGTCGACCGACGTAACATCAATCATGCTGCCTGTATCTCGGGCTATCATGGACCGGGATCGAGAGCTCCAGGACACAATGGCCGGGGTGCATCCCAACTCGACCGGGGCTTCTGGCGCAGCTGTCCGGGGAATGAAGCGAGGAGACCCAGCATCTGACGCGCAGACGTCGACAGCTCTTGTGGAATCGGCGGGGGCAGAGTGCAAGCGTCCCCGGATTGACGCATCTGGAGTAGTCGCAGAGGTCGGCCAGGTGAGAAGGAACCGAGAGAGGAGTGGGCATTTTAATTGCTCTGTTTTCGAATTAATACACCCACTTGCATGCTTTACAGCCAAAACACAAAGCAAAGCGCTGTTTATAGAGCTTTGATCTCAAACTGGTGTTTTCATGCCAGATAGGCTGCTAATAGCCTAATTATTCGCTACTGTAGACATTAAAACCACACATTGAACAGGAAACACCATACTAACCCAAACTATTTAATATAGCACTCGAATGAGGTCGCTAGGCTAATTATCTTCCGACCATTTTCATCTATTTATTGGTGTGATTAATTAGTGTGTCGCCAGAGAGCGCGAGAGAGATCGGTGTACGAGTTGACCCACACAATAGTCTAGTAGTAGTTTACAGTATCTATCTGCGTTTTAGCTCTCCGCGACTCTGCAAGCAATATATAGACTATTAATATCGATGACTACGGAGGCTGCTACAATGTTGCCATGTCTTTTGAAGTGTACACAAAACTGAAATTTTCCTGAAACGTTACAATGTTTCAGAGGTGCCATTTGTTATTGTAGTGTAGGCCTATTCAACAACATGTTTACTTAGTTATGCAGGCTATGCTCTTTCTCCAGCGGTTACATTATTATACTCCGTCGAAAGCAGCGGCATTTGTCCTCTATCACTGAGAAAAGCATGTTTTCAAATAGCAGGAATGTAAACAAAAGTAACCTTTGTTATGCTAAAACAGTCATACTTCGTCTGGCGTCATGGTGTTAATAGTATTTGGTTTATAATGGGAGTGAAATGTTTGCGTGTGTGATTTTGGGGGTTGGGGTGGGGGACCTTAAACAAAGACGTCCCATTCTATGACTGGGATACAATCACTCACTCTGCCTGTTGTGTATTTAGTCCTTTAGTTCTGCTGTAACAAGTTAAACCCACATGCTTTAGTCTATTGCACTTGGCGGTGACATTTGCCACTTAATGATGGAACTGCCAGTATCATCACAGCAGATTTATTTAAATAAAATTGACCCGGCAACCAGTAATTTTCAGTGCTGTCAAATGCCCACATTTTCCACATCTCTAGGGAAATACATAGGCAGGATGTCACGTGATGCACTAAATGTATCATGTTGCATTAAGTTGCAGCGGAAGTTAACAGATCCATCCAAAGGTAAAATGACCTTCTCTCTGCCATTGTAAGTAGCGGTAATGGAGGTGAATTGACGAGTGCTGCGCTCGTGTAATAGTGGGGGAGACTGTCTTTAGAGGTAGTCCACCACGATACTCTCCTACAGGGGTGCTGAAAGACACTCTTATAATGTCTAATTCACTTAAAACAGACAGTATGTGTTTGTGTGCCTGCATTTGTGTGGGAGGGAGAG
>NW_026284787.1:0-6231 GCF_023373465.1 Oncorhynchus keta | reverse complement strand
CCTGAAGAGAGAGAGGAGAGAGGGGGAGGAGGGAGGAAAGGAGACCACAACCCCAGTCAGAGCAGAGCCGAGCCGGCTGCATAGACTGCCCCTCCCTGAGCAGCAACAACATAACAGTCATAACATACGTTGATGAGCCCCAGATCTACTGTGTGTGTGTGTGTGTGTGTGTGTGTGTGTGTGTGTGTGTGTGTGTGTGTGTGTGTGTGTGTGTGTGTGTGTGGTGTGTGTGTGTGTGTGTGTGTGTGTGTATGTGTGTGTGTGTGTGTGTGTGTGTGTGTGTGTGTGTGTGTGTGTGTGTGTGTGTGTGTGTGTGTGTGTGTGTGTGTGTGTGTGTGTGTGTGTGTGTGTGTTGATGACATTACCTGCTGAACTTCAGGTCTTGTAAACCTTCAACCCATTTCTCCTGTGAAGCATCAAGCTTGATAAGAGTGTTGTTGTTATAAGTGTTGTTATCCCTGACTCCTCCCTCCTTGCTCCCCTCTCCAGGGCTCTAACAGGGTTACTAGGTGACTCCCCTCTCCAGGGCTCTAACAGGGTTACTAGGTGACTCCCCTCTCCAGGGCTCTAACAGGGTTAGCTAGGTGACTCCCTCTCCAGGGCTCTAACAGAGTTACTAGGTGACTCCCCTCTCCAGGGCTCTAACAGGGTTACTAGGTGACTCCCCTCTCCAGGGCTCTAACAGGGTTACTAGGTGACTCCCCTCTCCAGGGCTCTAACAGGGTTAGCTAGGTGACTCCCCTCTCCAGGGCTCTAACAGGGTTACTAGGTGACTCCCCTCTCCAGGGCTCTAACAGAGTTACTAGGTGACTCCCTCTCCAGGGCTCTAACAGAGTTACTAGGCTGGACTCCCTCTCCACAGGGCTCTAACAGGGTTACTAGGTGACTCCCCTCTCCAGGGCTTTAACCGGGTTACTAGGTGACTCCCCTCTCCAGAGGGCTCTAACAGGGTTACTAGGTGACTCCCTCTCAGGGCTCTAACAGGGTTACTAGGTGACTCCCCTCTCCAGGGCTCTAACAGGGTTACTCAGGTGAGTTACTCCCCTCTCCAGGGCTCTAACAGGGTTACTAGGTGACTCCCTCTCCAGGGCTCTAACAGGGTTTATCTAGGTGACTCCCCTCTCCAGGGCTCTAACAGGTTACTAGGTGACTCCCCTCTCCAGGGCTCTAACAGGGTTACTAGGTGACTCCCCTCTCAGGGCTCTAACAGGGTTACTAAATTTGACTCCCCTCCTCAAGGGCTCTCACCGAGTTACTTCAATTTAACTCCCCCTCTCCAGGGCTCTAACAGGGTTTATCTAGGTGACTCCCCTCTCCAGGGCTCTAACAGGGTTACTAGGTAGCTTCCCTCTCCAGGTCTCCCATCAGGGTTAGCTAAGGTGACTCCCTCTCAGGGCTCTAACAGGGTTAGCCATTCCCCCTCTCAGGGCTCCTAACAGGGTTAGCTAGGTGACTCCCCTCTCCAGGGCTCTAACAGGGTTAGCTGATGACTCCCCTCTCCAGGGCTCCTAACAGGGTTAGCTAGGTGTGTTTCCTCCACAGCCAGCGTATTCTAACTCTAGTGAATGAGGTGTGGGGCCAGTAGATGATTTCTTTCTGTCCCCCTGAGAGTCAGTCACGTTAAGTGTTACTGAGAGAGAGAGCACTGATGCTGCATCCCAATAACTATTCCTATGGTGCCATCACCAGACCAGAGCTGGCACCCTATTCCCTACATAGTGCTACTTTAGAATGAGCTGACACCCTATTCCCTACATAGTGCACTACTTTAGACCAGAGGCTGGCAGGTGACTCCCTCTCCAGGGCTCTAACAGGGTTAGCTAGGTGTGTTTCCTCCACACACAGCCAGCGTATTCTAACTCTAGTGAATGAGGTGTGGGGCCAGTAGATGATTTCTTTCTGTCCTCCCTGAGAGTCAGTCACGTTAAGTGTTGCTGAGAGAGAGCACTGATGCATCCCAAATGGCACCCTATTCCCTACATAGTGCACTACTTTAGACCAGAGCTGGCACCCTATTCCCTACATAGTGCACTACTTTAGACCAGAGCTGGCACCCTATTCCCTACATAGTGCACTACTTTAGACCAGAGCTGGCACCCTATTCCCTACATAGTGCACTACTTTAGACCAGAGCTGGCACTCTATTCCCTACATAGTGCACTACTTTTGACCAGAGCTGGCACCCTATTCCCTACATAGTGCACTACTTTAGACCAGAGCTGGCACCCTATTCCCTACATAGTGCACTACTTTAGACCAGAGCTGGCACTCTATTCCCTACATAGTGCTCTACTTTTGACCAAGGTCTCTGTCAGATTTCGGTCCAGGCTACCTGCTTGATAACAGGCTGATTATGAGCAGGCCATTACAGCAGGTAGCCTGGTGGTTAGAGCATTGGGCCAGTAATATAAAGGTTGCTGGATCAAATCCCCAAGCTGACAATGTAAAAATGTCGTTCTCTCCTGAACAAGGCAGTTAACCCACAGTTCCCCAGTAGGATGCCATTGTAAATAAGAATTTGTTCTTAACTGACTTGCCTAGTTAAATAAAAATGCTGGTAGCCATGGCCTTCAGTATAGTCATAGCTATCTGTTAGCCATAACATTCATTATAGTGATAACAACATGTTAGCTATATGTTAGCCATAACATTCATTATAGTGATAACAACATGTTAGCTCTCTGTTAGCCATAACATTCATTATAGTGATAACAACATGTTAGCTCTCTGTTAGCCATAACATTCATTATAGTGATAACAACATGTTAGCTATCTGTTAGCCGTAACATTCATTATAGTGATAACTGTTAGCTATCTGTTAGCCATAACATTCATTATAGTGATAACTGTTAGCTCTCTGTTAGCCATAACATTCATTATAGTGATAACAACATGTTAGCTCTCTGTTAGCCATAACATTCATTATAGTGATAACAACATGTTAGCTATCTGTTAGCCGTAACATTCATTATAGTGATAACTGTTAGCTATCTGTTAGCCATAACATTCATTATAGTGATAACAACATGTTAGCTCTCTGTTAGCCATAACATTCATTATAGTGATAACAACATGTTAGCTATCTGTTAGCCATAACATTCATTATAGTGATAACAACATGTTAGCTCTCTGTTAGCCATAGCATTCATTATAGTGATAACAACATGTTAGCTCTCTGTTAGCCATAACATTCATTATAGTGATAACAACATGTTAGCTCTCTGTTAGCCATAACATTCATTATAGTGATAACAACATGTTAGCTCTCTGTTAGCCATAACATTCATTATAGTGATAACAACATGTTAGCCATAACATTCATTATAGTGATAACTGTTACTATATGTTAGCCATAACATTCATTATAGTGATAGCACCCTGTTAACACTTCAGCCTACACAGCACCACAGAGAGTTAGAAGAGAGGTCAAAACGGAGATAAAGAAAGAGCTACATCATGCTGACTGCCCTGACGCTGTAGCTGATCCGTGTCCTGCTGCAGTAGTTTGTTTTGATCATGCACGTGTGTGTGTGTGTGTGTCCATTCCCTGCTGCTTCCTTCTCCAGCCTGCCCACTGTGTGAGATGACAGTCATTACAGAGCATTAGTGGTTCTGAGAGTGGCTACCCCTGGGCAGCTTCCAGACCATGCAGGCGGGGATGAATACACACACACACACACACACACACACACACACACACACACACACACACACACACACACACACACACACACACACACACACACACACACACACACACACACACACACACACACACACACACACACACACACACATCTTAGCAGCACAGGGCATGAGCCCCTAATTGACTACGGCAACATACCCCTGGCTGGTTGACCACAACGGTCTGTCTAGGCAGTCTCTCTATAGTCACCAAATCAAATTTAGTTGGTCACATACACATGGTTAGCCGATGTTAATGCGAGTGTATCGAAATGCTTGTGATTCTAGTTCCGACAATGCAGTAATATCTAACAAGTAATCTAACAATTTCATAACAACTACCTTATATACACAAGTGGAAAGGAATGAATACGAATATGTACATATAAATATATGGATGACTGATGGCCGTGCAGCATAGGCAAGATGCAGTAGATGGTATAGAATACAGTATATACATATGAGATGAGTAATGTAGGGTATGTAAACGCTATATAAAGTGGCATTATTTAAAGTAACTTAGTGATACATTTATTACATTCAATGTTTAATTATTAAAGTGGCTGGAGATTGAGTCATTATGTTGGCAGCAGCCACTCAATGTTAGTGGTGGCTGTTTAACAGTCTGATGGCCTTGAGATAGAAGCTGTTTTTCAGTCTCTCGGTCCCTGCTTTGATGCACCTGTACTGACCTCGCCTTCTGGATGATAGCGGGTGAACAGGCAGTGGCTCGGGTGGCTGTTGTCCTTGATGATCTTTTGGGCCTTCCTGTGACATCGGGTGGTGTAGGTGTCCTGGAGGGCAGGTCGTTTGCCCCCAGTGATGTGTTGTGCAGACCTCACTACCCCTCTGGAGAGCCTTATGGTTGTGGGCGGAGCAGTTGCCGTACCAGGCGGCTGTAGAATTTGGAGTGTTTTCGGGCCTGTTGGTTCTTTCTCACATGTGGATCCCCTGACCACGTAAACATTACACCACATCAATGAGATCCTGGAGATCCCAGTCCAACCACAGTCAGGCCACAGCGTGTTTATCCATCTCCCTGACTCAGCCACGGAACAGACACTCATCTCCTAACAGGAACACACTGGCAGGAACACGTTGACCTAGTTGAGATCCTGGAGATCCCAGTCCAACCACTGTCAGGCCACAACATCCCCTCCCAACACACTGGCAGGAACACGTTGACCTAGTTGAGATCCTGGAGATCCCAGTCTCAACCACGGTCACGCCACAACATCCCTCCCAACACACTGGCAGGAACACGTTGGACCGTAGTTGAGATCCTGGAGATCCCGAGTCCAACCATTGTCAGGCCACAACATCCCCTCCCAACACACTGGCAGGAACACGTTGACCTAGTTGAGATCCTGGAGATCCCAGTCACCAACGCACTGTCAGGCCACAACATCCCCTCCCAACACACTGGCAGGAACACGTTGACCTAGTTGAGATCCTGGAGATCCCAGTCCCTGACCCGGCTACGGAACAGACAGTCATCTCCTAACAGGAACACACTGAGAGGAAAGCAGCAGTCCACAGGGTATATCGAGTCCATCTTCCTCTGGGTGGACAGTATCAACAGCAGGGTGACACGTCAAGTCTACAACTGACCCTGATCTTGGGACAGATAACCATGTTAGTTCTATTAGTGTAGCGGACGCACACACGCACACACACACACACACACACACACACACACACACACACACACACACACACACACACACACACACACACACACACACGCCACACACACACACACACACACACACACACACACACACACACACACACACACACATTAGAGGAGCATATGTTGATTTGGTTATTGTGATGAGGGTTCTTCTGAACATCCCAGATCAGGAAGACAGGGAGGGAATTACTCTGCTACTCTGCTATGTTTAATGCAGTAGGCACTATATCACATTCCACTTCACATCCCTTCTCACCCCACCCTCCTGCAGCTGGTCTGACACTAAAGATGAACCATAGATGAACCCACGATGGTCCTGTAGTGTATAATACAACAGATATGACCTAGTTCATTGTGCAGAAGGTTATGATTTCTCATCCCAGGTGAGGAAGGCAGGGAGGAACTAGCATTACTAGTTGTAACATCCTGCTCTCTCTCTATCCTCATCCTCATTCCGAACCTCAGCGCTGGGTTCTGGGCGCTGGTTCTCAGCTACTACAGCATGTCACGAATTCACTCACATCCGGGTGGAAATAAAGAACGAACAGAAATTCAACTCCAAAACAGAGAGAAAACACTTAAGATGCAGAGAGAGATAAGAGGGTGAAATCTGGGAACAGAGTAGGACAGATGTAGCTGAACAGGACGTCCTCCCTCTCCTGATCCTGGAGCCAGAGGAGGATGTAGAGATGCATTGGTTGCGCATTCCGTGATGGGAACTGGAGATCATTTCCCACCCTAGTGAGTGTGTTTCAAAACATGTGTTGCATTGGGGGTAATAATTTAACTGTTCCCTACTAAGACTTGTTTGGTTAAAAATAAAATCTCTGGCAGAAAATGTAGAAATATAATAT
>NW_026284786.1:5000-8118 GCF_023373465.1 Oncorhynchus keta | reverse complement strand
AGCCTTGAGGGCCCTCCTCTCTGTGAAACACTGAGGTGAGGAACTTTTAGGCTGAAATTAATAATCTTACAATTTATTTTATTGAAACTTTATTTTTAACCAGGCAAGTCAGTTAAGATCAAATTCTTATTTACAATGATATGGCCTACACCAGGCCAAGCCGGCCCTGAGACCGGGCCAAGCCGACCAAACCGGCCTACGCCTGGATGCCAAACCGGGCCTACACCAGGCCAAACCAGGCCTACACCAGGCCAAACCGGGCCTACACCAGGCCAAACCAGGCCTACACCAGGCCAAACCGGGCCTACACCAGGCCAAACCAGGCCTACACCAGGCCAAACCAGGCCTACACCAGGCCAAACCCGGACGACGGTGTTATGTGCCGTCCTATGGGACTCCCAATCACGGCCGGGTTGTGATACAGCCTGATTTTCGAACCTGTAGCCTTGAGGCCCCTCCTCTGTAGCCTTGAGGAGCCCTTAAGATAGTTTTACAGATCAGTTGGAGTGTAAGAGAACACACACACACACACACACACACACACACACACACACACACACACACACACACATATATATATATGTGTATGCGCACGCGCGCACGTATATGTGCGCGCACGTATACACACGTACACACGCACGCATATATATATATGCGCACGCACGCACGCACACACACACACACGCGCGCGCACGCACACGCGCGCACGCGCGCGCGCGCGCGTGTGTATACGCGCGCGTATGTGCGCGCATGCGCGCACACGCGTATATTATATGCGCACACGCGCACGTACACACGCACGCACGCACGCGCGCGCGCGCGCGCGCATATATATATGTGTGTGTGTGTGCGCGCGCGCACACGTGTATATGCGCGCGCGTGTGCGCGCGTACACGCGCGCACGTATATGTGTACACACACACACACACACACACACACACACACGCGCACGCGCGCACGCGCACGCACGCGCGCACGCGCGCACGCACGCACGCACGCACACGCGCACACATATGCGCGCACGTATGTGCGCGCATGCACACACGCACATATGTATGTACACACACACACACACACACACACACACACACGCGCACGCGCACGCACGCGCAAACGCACGCACGCACGCACGCACGCGCACGCAGACGTACGTACGTACAGGCTCACACACACGGAGACTACACACACATACACACACACACACACACACACACACAAACAATACATACAGGCTCACACACACGAGACACACACACACATATATATACACACACACACACACACACACACACACACACACACACACACACACACACACACACACACACACACACATACATACACACGCATACACACACACACACACATATATATCACACACACACACACACACATATATACACACACACACACACACACACACACACACACACACACACATATATGCACACACATATATATACACACACACACACACACATATATACACACATATATACACACATATATACACACCACACACATACATATACACACACACACACACACACACACATTCACATATACACACCACATATACACACACACACACATATACACACCATACACACATATACACACACATATACACACGCACATATACACACCATACACACATATACACGCATATATACACACCATACACACATATACACGCAAATATACACACACATACACACATAACACACACACATATACACACCATACACACATATACACGCAAATATACACACACATACACACATAAACACACACACACATACACACATAAACACACACCACACAGTCCTGTCTATCGTTGACACTGGTGGAAACATGACACATTGTTCCACTCAACGTGTCAGTGAAAATGACCGACCAGGACACACACACACACACACAAACATACACACGAGACACACACACCGAGACACACACACATGAGGCACACACACACACCCCCAGAGAGAAAGAGACTTGTGATCAGTGAGGGTCTGTGCAGAGTGAGGAAAGGTCATATGATGAGATAGATATGATCAGAGTTGCTGTTTCTAGATTCACCCTAAAACACTCCCAAGTCAACAGCACAACACTCTCTCTATCCAAACCAGTAGCAGATACCATCTCTGAACAGAGTGTGTATGCTTGTCTTTAAAAAACTCAGCAACTGCCCTTCAATCTCTCTCTCTCTCTCTCTCTCTCTCTCTCTCTCTCTCTCTGGTAAAAATCTGTCGTTCTGCCCCTGAACAAGGCAGTTAACCCCACTGTTCCTAGACCAGTTAACCCACTGTTCCTAGACCAGTTAACCCACTGTTCCTAGACCAGTTAACCCACTGTTCCTAGACCAGTTAACCCACTGTTCCTAGACCAGTTAACCCCACTGTTCCTAGACCAGTTAACCCACTGTTCCTAGACCAGTTAACCCACTGTTCCTAGACCAGTTAACCCACTGTTCCTAGACCAGTTAACCCACTGTTCCTAGACCAGTTAACCCCACTGTTCCTAGACCAGTTAACCCCACTGTTCCTAGACCAGTTAACCCACTGTTCCTAGACCAGTTAACCCACTGTTCCTAGACCAGTTAACCCCACTGTTCCTAGACCAGTTAACCCACTGTTCCTAGACCAGTTAACCCCACTGTTCCTAGACCAGTTAACCCACTGTTCCTAGACCAGTTAACCCCACTGTTCCTAGACCAGTTAACCCACTGTTCCTAGACCAGTTAACCCCACTGTTCCTAGACCAGTTAACCCACTGTTCCTAGACCAGTTAACCCACTGTTCCTAGACCAGTTAACCCCACTGTTCCTAGACCAGTTAACCCACTGTTCCTAGACCAGTTAACCCACTGTTCCTAGACCAGTTAACCCACTGTTCCTAGACCAGTTAACCCCACTGTTCCTAGACCAGTTAACCCACTGTTCCTAGACCAGTTAACCCACTGTTCCTAGACCAGTTAACCCCACTGTTCTAGACCAGTTAACCCACTGTTCCTAGACCAGTTAACCCACTGTTCCTAGGCCAGTTAACCCACTGTTCCTAGACCAGTTAACCCACTGTTCCTAGACCAGTTAACCCACTGTTCCTAGGCCAGTTAACCC
>NW_026284785.1:0-2300 GCF_023373465.1 Oncorhynchus keta | reverse complement strand
TAGATTTACTGTTCTATTATATTATGACAGACCAGCTAAATCTACTGTTTCTATTATATTATGACAGACCAGCTATATCTTTCCCCAAGGATTGAAAGCTGCCGCAGTCATCCCCCTCTTCAAAGGGGAGACACCCTGAAAACTGCTATAGACCTATATCCATCCTGCCCTGCCTATCTAAGGTCTTCGAAAGCCAAGTCAACAAACAGGTCACTGACCATCTCGAATCCCACCGCATTTTCTCCGCTGTGCAATCTGGTTTCCGAGCCGGTCACAGGTGCACCTCAGCCACACTCAAGGTACTAAATGATATCATAACCGCCATCGATAAAGACAGTACTGTGCAGCCCCGTCTTCATCGACCTCGCCAAGGCTTTCGACTCTGTCAATCACCAAATTCTTATCGGCAGACTCAACAGCCTCGGTTTTTTCGGATGACTGCCTTGCCTGGTTCACCAATTACTTTGCAGACAGAGTTCAGTGTGTCAAATCAGAGGGCATGCTGTCCGGTCCTCTGGCAGTCTCTATGGGGTGCCACAGGGTTCAATTCTCGGGCCGACTCTTTTCTCTGTATATATCAATGATGTTGCTCTTGCTGCGGGCGATTCCCTGATCCACCTCTACGCAGACGACACCATTCTATATACTTTCGGCCCGTCATTGGACACTGTGCTATCAAACCTCCAAACGAGCTTCAATGCCATACAGCACTCCTTCCGTGGCCTCCAACTGCTCTTAAACGCGTAAAACCAAATGCATGCTTTTCAACCGATCGCTGCCTGCACCGCATGCCCGACTAGCATCACCACCCTGGATGGTTCCAACCTTGAATATGGACATCTATAAGTACCTAGGTGTCTGGCTAGACTGCAAACTCTCCTTCCAGACTCACATCAAACATCTCCAATCAAGAATCAAATCCAGAGTCGGCTTTCTATTCCGCAACAAAGCCTCCTTCACTCACGCTGCCAAGCTTACCCTAGTAAAACTGACTATCCTACCGATCCTCGACTTCGGCGATGTCATCTACAAAATGGCTTCCAACACTCTACTCAGCAAACTGGATGCAGTCTATCACAGTGCCATCCGTTTTGTCACTAAAGCACCTTATACCACCCACCACTACGACTTTGTATGCTCTAGTCGGCTGGCCCTCACTACATATTCGTCGCCAGACCCACTGGCTCCAGGTCATCTACAAGTCCATGCTAGGTAAAGCTCCGCCTTATCTCAGTTCACTGGTCACGATGGCAACACCATCCGTAGCACGCGCTCCAGCAGGTGTATCTCACTGATCATCCCTAAAGCCAACACCTCATTTGGCCGCCTTTCGTTCCAGTACTCTGCTGCCTGTGACTGGAACGAATTGTAAAATCGCTGAAGTTGGAGACTTTTATCTCCCTCACCAACTTCAAACATCAGCTATCCGAGCAGCTAACCGATCGCTGCAGCTGTACATAGTCTATAGGTAAATAGCTCACCCTTTTTCACCTACCTCATTCCCATACTGTTTTTATACTGTTTTTATTTATTTACTTTTCTGCTCTTTTGCACATCAATATCTCTACCTGTACATGCCCATCTGATCATTTATCACTCCAGTGTTAATCTGCAAAATTGTATTATCTGTATTATTCAGCCTACCAGTTGGTAGAGCTCATGCCTACGAATTTGCACACATGACTGTAAGTTGTATATAGACACATTGTATATAGACCCATTTTTTTCTACTGTGTTATTGACTTGCTAATTGTTTACTCCATGTGTAACTCTGTGTTGTCTGTTCACACTGCTATGCTTTATCTTGGCCAGGTCGCAGTTGCAAATGAGAACTTGTTCTCAACTAGCCTACCTGGTTAAATAAAGGTGAAATAAAAAAAATAAAAAAATCTACTGTCTCTATTATACTATGACAGACCAGCTAGATCTACTGTCTCTATTATATTATGACAGACCAGCTTGATCTACTGTCTCTATTATATTATGACATACCAGCTAGATCTACTGTCTCTATTATATTATGACAGACCAGATCTACTGTCTCTATTATAATATGACAGACCAGCTTGATCTACTGTCTCTATTATATTACGACATACCAGCTAGATCTACTGTCTCTATTATATTATGACAGACCAGATCTACTGTCTCTATTATATTATGACAGATCAGCTAGATTTACTGTCTCTATTATATTATGACAGACCAGCTTAATTTACTGTCTCTATTATATTATGACAGACCAGCTAGGTCTACTGTCTCTATTATATTATGACAGACCAGCTAGATTTACTGTCTCT
>NW_026284784.1:0-3654 GCF_023373465.1 Oncorhynchus keta | reverse complement strand
ACTGGACATGCCACCTCTTCTGTTACTGGACATGCCATCTCTTCTGTTACTGGACATGCCACCTCTTCTGTTACTGGACATGCCACCTCTTCTGTTACTGGACATGCCACCTCTTCTGTTACTGGACATGCCACCTCTTCTGTTACTGGACATGCCATCTTCTGTTACTGGACATGCCACCTCTTCTGTTACTGGACATGCCACCTCTTCTGTTACTGGACATGCCACCTCTTCTGTTACTGGACATCCACCTCTTCTGTTACTGGACATGCCACCTCTTCTGTTACTGGACATGCCACCTCTTCTGTTACTGGACATGCCACCTCTTCTGTTACTGGACTGTTACTGGACATACCACCTCTTCTGTTACTGGACATGCCACCTCTTCTGTTACTGGACATGCCACCTCTTCTGTTACTGGACATGCCACCTCTTCTGTTACTGGACATGCCACCTCTTCTGTTACTGGACATGCCACCTCTTCTGTTACTGGACATGCCACCTCTTCTGTTACTGGACATGCCACCTCTTCTGTTACTGGACATGCCACCTCTTCTGTGCTGGACATGCCACCTCTTCTGTTACTGGACATGCCACCTCTTCTGTTACTGGACATGCCACCTCTTCTGTTACCACCTCTTCTGTTACTGGACATTTACCATATTTCTGTTACTGGACATGCCATCTCTTCTGTTACTGGACATGCCACCTCTTCTGTTACTGGACATGCCACCTCTTTCTGTTACTGGACATGCCACATCTTCTGTTACTGGACATGCCACCTCTTCTGTTACTGGACATGCCACCTCTTCTGTTACTGGACATGCCACCTCTTCTGTTACTGGACATGCCACCTCTTCTGTTACTGGACATGCCACTCTTCTGTTACTGGACATGCCACCTCTTCTGTTACTGGACATGCCACCTCTTCTGTTACTGGACATACCACCTCTTCTGTTACTGGACATGGTTACTGGACATGCCACCTCTTCTGTTACTGGACATGGACATGCCACCTCTTCTGTTACTGGACATGCCACCTCTTCTGTTACTGGACATGCCACCTCTTCTGTTACTGGACATGCCACCTCTTCTGTTACTGGACATTCACCTTTCTGTTACTGGACATGCCACCTCTTCTGTTACTGGACATGCCACCTCTTCTGTTACTGGACATGCCATCTTCTGTTACTGGACATGCCACCTCTTCTGTTACTGGACATGCCTCTTCTGGACATGCCACCTCTTCTGTTACTGGACATGCCACCTCTTCTGTTACTGGACATACCCTCTTCTGTTACTGGACATACCACCTCTTCTGTTACTGGACATGCCACCTCTTCTGTTACTGGACATGCCACCTCTTCTGTTACTGGACATGCCACCTCTTCTGTTACTGGACATGCCACCTCTTCTGTTCTTCTGTTACTGGACATGCCACCTCTTCTGTTACTGGACATGCCACCTCTTCTGTTACTGGACATGCCACTTCTGTTACTGGACATGCCACCTCTTCTGTTACTGGACATACCACCTCTTCTGTTACTGGACATGCCACCTCTTCTGTTACTGGACATGCCACCTCTTCTGTTACTGGACATGCCACCTCTTCTGTTACTGGACATGTTACTGGACCCACCTCTTCTGTTACTGGACATACCACCTCTGTTACTCTGTTTCTGTTACTGGACATGCCACCTCTTCTGTTACTGGACATGCCACTTCTGTTACTGGACATGCCACCTCTTCTGTTACTGGACATGCCACCTCTTCTGTTACTGGACATGCCACCTCTTCTGTTACTGGACATGCCACCTCTTCTGTTACTGGACATGCCACCTCTTCTGTTACTGGACATGCCATCTCTTCTGTTACTGGACATGCCACCTCTTCTGTTACTGGACATGCCTGTTACTGGACATCTCTTCTGTTACTGGACATGCCACCTCTTCTGTTACTGGACATGCCATCTTCTGTTACTGGACATGCCACCTCTTCTGTTACTGGACATGCCACCTCTTCTGTTACTGGACATGCCACCTTCTTCTTCTGTTACTGGACATGCCACCTCTTCTGTTACTGGACATGCCACCTCTTCTGTTACTGGACATGCCTCTTCTGTTACTGGACATGCCACCTCTTCTGTTATGGACATACCACCTCTTCTGTTACTGGACATGCCACCTCTTCTGTTACTGGACATGCCACCTCTTCTGTTACTGGACATGCCACCTCTTCTGTTACTGGACATGCCACCTCTTCTGTTACTGGACATGCCACCTCTTATGTTACTAGGACATACCACCTTTCTGTTACTGGACATGCCACCTCTTCTGTTACTGGACATGCCACCTCTTCTGTTACTGGACATGCCACCTCTTCTGTTACTGGACATGCCATCTTCTGTTACTGGACATGCCACCTCTTCTGTTACTGGACATGCCACCTCTTCTGTTACTGGACATGCCATATCTTCTGTTACTGGACATGCCACCTCTTCTGTTACTGGACATGCCACCTCTTCTGTTACTGGACATGCCACCTCTTCTGTTACTGGACATGCCACCTCTTCTGTTACTGGACATGCCACCTCTTCTGTTACTGGACATGCCACCTCTTCTGTTACTGGACATGCCACCTCTTCTGTTACTGGACATGCCATATCTTCTGTTACTGGACATACCACCTCTTCTGTTACTGGACATGCCACCTCTTCTTTACTGTTCTTCTGTTACTGGACATGCCACCTTACTTCTGTTACTGGACATGCCACTCATTCTTCTGTTACTGGACATGCCACCTCTTCTGTTATGGACATGCCACCTCTTCTGTTACTGGACATGCCACCTCTTCTGTTACTGGACATACCACCTCTTCTGTTACTGGACATGCCACCTCTTCTGTTACTGGACATGCCACTGGACATCCACCTCTTCTGTTACTGGACATGCCACCTCTTCTGTTACTGGACATTCTCTTCTGTTACTGGACATGCCACCTCTTCTGTTACCTCTTCTGGACATGCCACCTCTTCTGTTACTGGACATGCCATATCTTCTGTTACTGGACATGCCACCTCTTCTGTTACTGGACATGCCACCTCTTCTGTTACTGGACATGCCACCTCTTCTGTTACTGGACATGCCACCTATTTCTGTTATGGACATGCCACCTCTTCTGTTACTGGACATGCCACCTCTTCTGTTACCACCTTCTGTTACTGGACATACCATATCTTCTGTTACTGGACATGCCACCTATCTTCTGTTACTGGACATGCCACTCTTCTGTTACTGGACATACCACCTCTTCTGTTACTGGACATGCCACCTCTTCTGTTACTGGACATGCCACCTCTTCTGTTACTGGACATACCACCTCTTCTGTTACTGGACATGCCACCTCTTCTGTTACTGGACATGCCACCTCTTCTGTTACTGGACATACCACCTCTTCTGTTACTGGACATTCTGTTACTGGACATACCACCTCTTCTGTTACTGGACATACCACCTCTTCTGTTACTGGACATACCATCTCTTCTGTTACTGGACATGCCACCTCTTCTGTTACTGGACATTCTCTTCTGTTACTGGACATGCCACTGTTATCTTCTGTTACTGGACATGCCACCTCTTCTGTTACTGGACATGC
>NW_026284783.1:0-3099 GCF_023373465.1 Oncorhynchus keta | reverse complement strand
ATTTACATTTACATTTAAGTCATTTAGCAGACGCTCTTATCCAGAGCGACTTACAAATTAGTGCATACACCTTATGACAACCAGTGGAACAGCCACTTGCATCTAAATCTTGTTGGGGGAGAAGGGGGTGAGAAGGATTACTTACCCTTACTTACCCTATCCTAGGTATTCCTTGAAGAGGTGAGGTTTCAGGTGTCTCCGGAAGGTGGTGATTGACTCCGCTGTCCTGGCGTCGTGAGGGAGTTTGTTCCACCATTGGGGGCCAGAGCAGCGAACAGTTTTGACTGGGCTGAGCGGGAACTGTACTTCCTCAGTGGTAGGGAGGCGAGCAGGCCAGAGGTGGATGAACGCAGTGCCCTTGTTTGGGTGTAGGGCCTGATCAGAGCCTGGAGGTACTGAGGTGCCGTTCCCCTCACAGCTCCGTGGCGAGCACCATGGTCTTGTAGCGGATGCGACTTCAACTGGAAGCCAGTGGAGAGAGCGGAGGAGCGGGGGTGACGTGAGAGAACTTGGGAAGGTTGAACACCAGGCGGGCTGCGCGTTCTGGATGAGTTGTAGGGTTTAATGGCACAGGCAGAGCCCAGCCAACAGCGGTTGCAGTAATCAAGACGGGAGATGACAAGTGCCTGGATTAGGACCTGCGCCGCTTCCTGTGTGAGGCAGGGTCGTACTCTGCGGATGTTGTAGAGCATGAACCTACAGGAACGGGACACCGCCTTGATGTTAGTTGAGAACGTCAGGGTGTTGTCAGGATCACGCCAAGGTTCTTAGCGCTCTGGGGAGGAGGACACAATGGAGTTGTCAACCGTGATGGCGAGATCATGGAGCGGGCAGTCCTTCCCCGGGAGGAAGAGGAGCTCCGTCTTGCTGAGTTCAGCTTGAGGTGGTGATCCGTCATCCACACTGATATGTCTGCCAGACATGCAGAGATGCGATTCGCCACCTGGTCATCAGAAGGGAAAGGAAGATTAATTGTGTGTCGTCTGCATAGCAATGATAGGAGAGACCATGTGAGGTTATGACAGAGCCAAGTGACTTGGTGTATAGCGAGAATAAGAGGGGCCTAGAACAGAGCCTGGGGGACACCAGTGGTGAGGGCGTGGTGAGGAGACAGATTCTCGCCACGCCACCTGGTAGGAGCGACCTGTCAGGTAGGACGCAATCAAGCGTGGGCCGCGCCGAGAGATGCCCAACTCGGAGAGGGTGGAGGAGGATCTGATGGTTCACAGTATCGAAGGCAGCCGATAGGTCTAGAAGGATGAGAGCAGAGGAGAGAGTTAGCTTTAGCAGTGCGGAGCGCCTCCGTGATACAGAGAAGAGCAGTCTCCAGTTGAATGACTAGTCTTGAAACCTGACTGATTTGGATCAGAAGGTCATTCTGAGAGAGATAGCGGTAGAGCTGGCCAAGGACGGCACGCTCAAGAGTTTTGGAGAGAAAAGAGAAGGGATACTGGTCTGTAGTTGTTGACATCGGAGGGGATCGAGTGTAGGTTTTTCAGAAGGGTGCAACTCTCGCTCTCTTGAAGACGGGAGGGACGTAGCCAGCGGTCAGGGATGAGTTGATGAGCGAGGTAAGGTAAGGGAAAGGTCTCCGGAAATGGTCTGGAGAAGAGAGGAGGGGATAGGGTCAGCGGGCAGGTTGTTGGGCGGCCCGGCCGTCACAAAACCTTGCGAGATTTCATCTGGAGAGAGAGGGAGAAAGAGGTCAGAGCATAGGGTAGGGCAGTGTGAGCAGAACCAGCGGTGTCGTTTGACTTAGCAAACGAGGATCGGATGTCATCGACCTTCTTTTCAAAATGGTTGACGAAGTCATCTGCAGAGAGGAGGAGGGAGGAGGAGGATTCAGGAGGGAGAAGGTGGCAAAGAGCTTCCCTAGGGTTAGAGGCAGATGCTTGGAATTTAGAATGGTAGAAAGTGGCTTTAGCAGCAGAGACAGAGGAGGAAAATGTAGAGAGGAGGGAGTGAAAGGATGCCAGGTCCGCAGGGAGGCGGGTTTTCCTCCATTTCCGCTCGGCTGCCCGGGCCCTGTTCTGTGAGCTCGCAATGAGTCGTCGAGCCCACGGAGCGGGAGGGAGGACCGAGCCGGCCTGGAGGATAGGGGACATAGGGAGTCAAGGATGCAGTAAGGGAGGAGAGGAGGGTTGAGGAGGCAGAATCAGGAGATAGGTTGGAGAAAGTTTGAGCAGAGGGAAGAGAATGATAGGATGGAAGAGGAGAGAGTAGCGGGGAGAAGAGCGAAAGGTTGGGACGGCGCGATACCATCCGAGTAGGGGCAGTGTGGGAAGTGTTGGATGAGAGCGAGAGGAAAAAAGGATACAAGGTAGTGGTCGGAGACTTGGAGGAGTTGCAATGAGGTTAGTGGAAGAACAGCATCTAGTAAAGATGAGGTCAAGCGTATTGCCTGCCTTGTGAGTAGGGGGAAGGTGAGAGGGTGAGGTCAAAGAGAGAGGAGTGGAAGAAGGAGGCAGAGAGGAATGAGTCAAAGGTAGACGTGGGGAGGTTAAAGTCGCCCAGAACTGTGAGAGGTGAGCCGTCCTCAGGAAAGGAGCTTATCAAGGCATCAAGCTCATTGATGAACTCTCCGAGGAACCTGGAGGGCGATAAATGATAAGGATGTTAAGCTTGAAAGGGCTGGTAACTGTGACAGCATGGAATTCAAAGGAGGCAATAGACAGATGGGTAAGGGGAGAAAGAAAGACCACTTGGGAGAGATGAGGATCCCGGTGCCACCACCCCGCTGACCAGAAGCTCTCGGGGTGTGCGGAACACGTGGGCGGACGAGGAGAGAGCAGTAGGAGTAGCAGTGTTATCTGTGGTGATCCATGTTTCCGTCAGTGCCAAGAAGTCAAGGGACTGGAGGGAGGCATAGGCTGAGATGAACTCTGCCTTGTTGGCCGCAGATTGGCAGTTCAGAGGCTACCAGAGACCTGGAACTCCACGTGGGTCGTGCGCGCTGGGACCACCAGGTTAGGGTGGTCGCGGCCACTTGTGGTGTGGAGCGTTTGTATGGTCTGTGCAGAGAGGAGAGAACAGGGATAGACAGACACATAGTTGACAGGCTACAGAAAGGCTACGCTAATGCAAGGAAATTGGAATGAC
>NW_026284782.1:0-3084 GCF_023373465.1 Oncorhynchus keta | reverse complement strand
AGAGAGAGAGAGAGAGAGAGATGGGTTAGAGTCTCCTATCAACACCACTGGGCCAGAGAGAGAGAGAGAGAGAGAGAGAGAGATGGGTTAGAGTCTCCTATCAACACCACTGGGCCAGAGAGAGAGAGAGAGAGAGAGATGGGTTAGAGGGCCAGAGAGAGAGATCTCCTATCAACACCACTGGGCCAGAGAGAGAGATGAGAGAGAGTGAGATGGGTTAGAGTTCTCCTATCAAATACCACTGGGCCAGAGAGAGAGAGAGATGGGTTAGAGTCTCCTATCAACACCACTGGGCCAGAGAGAGAGAGATGGGTTAGAGTCTCCTATCAACACCACTGGGCCAGAGAGAGAGAGAGAGAGAGAGATGGGTTAGAGTCTCCTATCAACACCACTGGGCCAGAGAGAAGAGAGAAGAGAGATGGGGTTAGAGTCTCCTATCAACACCACTGGGCCAGAGAGAGAGAGAGATGGGTTAGAGTCTCTGCTATCCAACACCACTGGGCCAGAGAGAAGAGAGAGAGAGAGAGAGAGATGGGTTAGAGTCTCTATCAACACCACTGGGCCAGAGAGAGAGATGGGTTAGAGTCTCCTATCAACACCACTGGGCCAGAGAGAGAGATGGGTTAGAGTCTCCTATCAACACCACTGGGCCAGAGAGAGATGGGTTAGAGTCTCCTATCAACACCACTGGGCCAGAGAGAGAGATGGGTTAGAGTGCTCCTATCAACACCACTGGGCCAGAGAGAGAGATGGGTTAGAGTCTCCCTATCACACCACTGGGCCAGAGAGAGAGAGAGAGATGGGTTAGAGTCTCCTATCACTCACTGTGGCCAGAGAGAGAGAGAAGAGAGAGAGATGGGTTAGAGTCTCCTATCAACACCACTGGGCCAGAGAGAGAGAGAAGATGAGGTTAGAGTCTCCTATCAACACCACTGGGCCAGAGAGAGAGAAGAGATGGGTTAGAGTCTCCCATCAACACCACTGGGCCAGAGAGAAGAGAGATTGCTAGAGTCTCCTATCAACACCACTGGAGCCAGAGAGAGAGAGAGAGAGAGAGAGAGAGATAGAGCTCCTATCAACACCACTGGGCCAGAGAGAGAGAGAGATGGGTTAGAGTCTCCTATCAACACCACTGGGCCAGAGAGAGAGAGAGAGAGAGAGAGAGAGAGAGAGATGGGTTAGAGTCTCCTATCAACACCACTGGGCCAGAGAGAGAGAGAGAGAGAGAGAGAGAGGTGGGTTAGAGTCTCCTATCAACACCACTGGGCCAGAGAGAGAGAGAGAGAGAGAGAGAGATGGGTTAGAGTCTCCTATCAACACCACTGGGCCAGAGAGAGAGAGAGAGAGAGAGAGAGAGAGAGAGAGAGAGAGAGATGGGTTAGTCTCCTATCAACACCACTGGGCCAGAGAGAGAGAGAGATGGGCTAGAGTCTCCTATGGGTGGGTTAGAGTCTCTGGGCCAGAGAGAGAGAGAGAGAGAGATGGGTTAGAGTCATCAACACCACTGGGCCAGAGAGAAAGAGAGAGATGGGTTAGAGTCTCCTATCAACACCACTGGGCCAGAGAGAGAGAGATGAGAGTCTCCTATCAGAGGGCCAGAGAGAAGAGAGAGATGGGTTAGAGTCTCCTATCAACACCACTGGGCCAGAGAGAGGATGGAGTTAGAGAGACCACTGGGCCAGATGGGTTAGAGTCTCCTATCAACACCACTGGGCCAGAGAGAGAGAGAGATGGGTTAGAGTCTCTATCAACACCACTGGGCCAGAGAGAGAGATGGGGTTAGAGTCTCCTATCAACACCACTGGGCCAGAGAGAGAGATGGGTTAGAGTCTCCTATCAACACCACTGGGCCAGAGAGAGAGAGAGATGGGTTAGAGTCTCCTATCAACACACTGGGCCAGAGAGAGAGAGAGATGGGTTAGAGTCTCCTATCAACACCACTGGGCCAGAGAGAGAGAGAGATGGGTTAGAGTCTCCTATCAACACCACTGGGCCAGAGAGAGAGAGATGGGTTAGAGTCTCCTATCAACACCACTGGGCCAGAGAGAGAGAGAGATGGGTTAGAGTCTCCTATCAACACCCACTGGGCCAGAGAGAGAGATGGGTTAGAGTCTCCCTATCAACACCCACTGGGCCAGAGAGAGAGAGAGATGGGTTGAGTCTCCTATCAACACCACTGGGCCAGAGAGAGATGGGTTAGAGTCTCCTATCAACACCACTGGGCCAGAGAGAGAGAGAGATGGGTTAGAGTCTCCTATCAACACCACTGGGCCAGAGAGAGAGATGGGTTAGAGTCTCCTATCAACACCACAGAGAAAGAGAGAGAGAGATGGGTTAGAGTCTCCTATCAACACCACTGGGCCAGAGAGAGAGAGATGGGTTAGAGTCTCCTATCAACACCACTGGGCCAGAGAGAGATGGGTTAGAGTCTCTATCAACACCACAGAGAAAGAGACAGGTTTGAGTCAATTCAATCAAATCAAAATGTTATGTCACATGTGCCGAATACAACAGGTGTAGGTAGACCTGCAGTGTAATGCTGAATACAACAGGTGTAGGTAGACACTCACAGTGTAATGCTGAATACAACAGGTGTAGGTAGACCTACGCAGTGTAATGCTGAATACAACAGGTGTTGTAGACCTCACAGTGTAATGCTGAATACAACAGGTGTTGTAGACCTCTACAGTGAAATGCTGAATACAACAGGTGTAGTAGACCTTACAGTGTAATGCCTGAATACAACAGGTGTAGTAGACCTTACAGTGTAATGCTGAATACAACAGGTGTAGTAGACTCACAGTGAAATGATGAATACAACAGGTCTTAGTAGACCTCACAGTGAAATGCTGAATACGAGCAGGTGCAGGTAGACCTCACAGTGAAATGCTGAATACAACAGGTGTAGGTAGACCTCACAGTGAAATGCTGAATACAACAGGTGTAGGTAGACCTCAGATTGAATACTGAATACAACAGGTGTAGGTAGACCTCACAGTGAAATGCTGGGAATACAACAGGTGTAGGTAGACCTCACAGTGAAATGCTGAATACAACAGGTGTAGGTAGACCTCACAGTGAAAT
>NW_026284781.1:0-3193 GCF_023373465.1 Oncorhynchus keta | reverse complement strand
CACCAGCCGACTAACACGCACCTCAGGAGAAAGCCCAGTACTGAGAGGAAGCCCAGTACTGAGAGGAAGCTCAGGCAGGTAGTAGGCTCCAGTAGATCCTGGCTGGCTGGCGGATCTGGAAGATTCTGGTTGACTAGCAGATCTGGAAGATTCTGGTTGACTGGCAGATCTAGCTGCTCTATGCAGACTGGCAGATCTGTAAGAGACTGGTTGACTGGTAGATCTGGAAGAATCTGGTTGACTGGCAGATCTAGAAGATCATGGCTGACTGGCGGATCTAGCTGCTCTATGCAGACTGGCAGCTCCTTGCAGACTGGCAGCTCCTTGCAGACTGGACAGCTCCTGCAGACTGACAGCTCTGGCTGCCCATGCAGGCTGGGACAGATCTGCAGACTGACAGCCTTGCAGACTGACAGCTCTGGCTGCTTCTTGCAGACTGACAGCTCTGGCTGCTCCATACAGACTGACAGCTCTGGCTGCTTGATGCAGACTGACATCTCTGGCTGCTTCATACAGACTGACAGCTCTGACTGCTTTATGCAGACTGACAGCTCTGACTGCTCCATGCAGGCTGACAGCATCCCTGCAGACTGGCAGCCCTTGCAGACTGACAGCTCCTTGCAGACTGACAGCCTTGCAGACTGGCAGCTCTTTGCAGACTGACAGCTCTGGCTGCTTCATGCAGACTGACACTCGGGCTGCAGACTGACCGAACAGGCAGGAGGGGCTCCGGCAGCGCTGTAGAGGAGGAAGGCTCTAATAGCGCTGAACAGGCGTGAGACTCCGACAGCGCAGGAGGGAAGGAAGGCTCTGGCTGTGCTGAACAGGCGAGGCGCACTGACGGCCTGGTGCGTGGTGCTGGAACTGGTGCTACAGGATCGAGGACACGCACAGGAAGCCTGGTGCAGGGAGCTGCTACCGGAGGACTGGTGTGTGAAGGTGGCACAGGATGGACTGGGACCGTGAAGGTGTACTGAGAGCCTGAGAGCAGGACTGGCACAGGACGTGTGTGCAAGGCTGGTAGGTATTAGGAGGCCTGGGAGCGTGAGGCTGGCACATTTTTCACCAGCCGACTAACACGCACCCTCAGACGAGGTATGGAGCGCTGACCCAGGTGCCATTAAATCCCCCCGACACGCTCCGTCGGACGAATATCGTACCTATAGCACCATACTAGCAACTCTCATTACTTCTCTCTCCACTTTCCCCATTAACTTCACAGTCTCTGCTTCGCTCACCTCTAACACGGCTCTGGTTCTGGTCTCCTCCTTGGCTCCTCACGATAAACAAGGAGAGTTGGCTCTGGATAGACCGACCGTGCAGGCGCACTGGAGCTCTTTGAGCCCAACCTTACCTGGCTCGACGCCCAATCTAGCCCGGCCACGAAGGGCTGGTATGAACCGCACCGGGCTATGCACCCGCACTGGAAACAACGTGCGCTCCATAGCATAACACGGTGCCTGCCCGGTCTCTCTAGCCCCCCGGTAAGCACAGGGAGTTTGCGCAGGTCTCCTACCTGTAAGCCTCCCCCCAATAATTTATTTGGGCTGCTTTTCGGGCTTCCTTGCCAACCGTGTTCCCTCGTATCGTCGGCTCCTATCTCCTGCTGCCTCTGCTCTCCTAAGTGCCTACACCTGTTCCCATGGGAGGCGATCTCTTCCGGCCAGTATCTCCTCCCAAGTGTAACAACCTTTGCCATCCAACACGTCTTCCCATGTCCATTCTCCGAATAATTAATCCTCCTTTCGCTGCTCATGCTGTCGCTGCCTGTTACCACGCCACTCGGTCCGCGTGGTGGGTGATTCTGTAACGGCGTTTCTTCGCTTGTAGAAAGAGAGTCGGACCGAAATGCAGCGTGGTGGTTACTCATGTCTTTAATGAATGAATTGCGGTACATGAAATAACTGATAGAAATACAAAACAACAAAACGGAACGTGAAACCTAATTACATCCTATCTGGTGAAACGACACAGAGACAGGAACAATCACCCACGAAATACAAAGTGAAACCCAGGCTACCTAAATACGGTTCCCCATCAGAGACAACAAGAATCACCTGACTCTGATTGAGAACCGCCTCAGGCAGCCAAGCCTATACTAGACACACCCCTAATCAACCACAATCCCAATGCCTACAAAAACCCCAATACGACAATACAATAACACCATGTCACACCCTGGCCTGAACAAATAATTAAAGAAAACACAAAATACTAAGACCAAGGTGTGACATAATTAGCATTTTATTGCATGACATAAGTATTTGATCACCTACCAACCAGTAAGAATTCCGGCTCTCACAGACCTGTTAGTTTTTCATTAATAAGCCCTCCTGTTCCCCACTCATTACCTGTATTAACTGCACCTGTTTGAACTCGTTACCTGTATAAAAGACACCTGTCCACACACTCAATCAAACAGACTCCAACCTCTCCACAATAGCCAAGACCAGACAGCTGTGAAAGGACATCAGGGATGAGTTGTAGACCTGCACAAGGCTGGGATGGGCTACAGGACAATAGGCAAGCAGCTTGGTGAGACGGCAACAACTGTTGGCGCAATTATTAGAAATGGAAGAAGTTCAAGATGACGGTCAATCACCTCGGTCTGGGGCTCCATGAAGATCTCATCTCGTGGGGCATCAATGATCACGAGGAAGGTGAGGGATCAGCCCAGAACTACACGGCAGGACCTGGTCAATGACCTGAAGAGAGCTGGGACCACAGTCTCAAAGAAAACCATTAGTAACACACTACGCCTTCATGGATTAAAATCCTGCAGTGCACGTGCAAGGTCCCCTGCTCAAGCCAGCGATGTCCAGGCTCCGTCTGAAGTTTGCCAATGACCATCTGGATGAAACAGAGGAGTTCACCGTATTGAGGGGAGGATGGATGGGGCCATGTATCGTGAGATCTGGGCCAACAACCTCCTTCCCTCAGTAAGAGCATTGAAGATGGGTTGTGGCTGGGTCTTCCAGCATGACAATGACCCATAACACACAACCAGGGCAACGAAGGAGTGGCGCCGTAAGAAGCATCTCAAGGTCCTGGAGTGGCCTAGCCAGTCTCCAGACCTGAACCCAATAGAAAATCTTTGGAGGGAGCTGAAAGTCTGTATTGCCCAGCGACAGCCCCGAAACCTGAAGGATCTGGAGAAGGTCTGTATGGAGGAGTGGGCCAAAATCCCTGCTGC
>NW_026284780.1:0-2871 GCF_023373465.1 Oncorhynchus keta | reverse complement strand
GAAAAGACAGTTCCTCAGTTTAGGTTCTTTGATGTTGATTGGAGATTAACAATTTTGCAATTCTGTGCTAAGTCACTCAGCTGGAATTATCCAATTAATTGTCCATTTATCCCATACACGATGTGATCTGAAAATAATAAATATGAATACAATGGCATCAATACTAAGATAATGTACATTAATTTAGCAATAACGAACAAGATATCCAGCTCTCATCTGTTATACTAAACCAATGACTGAAAGAAAAATACAAGTGGCTAGCAACATCAGACTAACCAGCTAACAAAATGTAGCTAAGAATGTTAGATAGCTAGCATAAAAACGAGACCCATAATGCTGTAATAATTACAAAAATATTCTTTAACTATTGACAACTTCGTCAGTAAAACAAGGCGAAAACATATACATTACTTACAGTTTTGGTTTTCACGCACAGTGATGAATAAATTGTCCAGAAAGAAAATAATGTCCAAAACTGAAATTTGTGTTCACAGCAGTAGGTTGCCAGCTGCACTTGGTAATGAACTATCACAGCTTGTGATAGCTGTAATGTCATCACTGAGTTCTTAAAGGGACAGGATTTTTACAGTGTTTGACCAGATACAAGACTATTTTACAGTAAACAAATTGACAACAGACTTTCAGCATGCTTATTGGGAAACACAGCACATGACTGATGATTGGCTGTGATACATGTATGATAAAAAGTTTGTGGGGACTGTTTTGTTAGACTTTAGTGCGGCTTTTGACGTTATTGATCATAGTCTGCTTCTGGAAAAATGTGTTATGGCTTTACACCCCATGCTGTAATGTGGATAACCGAACGCCGAGGGTGTAGTCCTCTCCAACATAATCCAGGTAGAATCAGGGATTATCCAGGGCAGCTGTCTAGGCCCCTTACTTTTTTTCAATCTTTACCAACGACATGCCAGTGTGTCTAGTGGTTAGAGTGTTGGGCCAGTAACCGGAAGGTTGCTGGATCTAATCCCCGAGCTGACAAGGTAAAAATCTGTCATTCTGCCCCTGAGCAAAGCAGCAGCAAAGCACTGTTCCCCGGATGTTGATTTAAGGCAGCCCCCTGCGCATCTCAGATTCAAAAGGGTTGCTTTAAATGCGGAAGACACATTTCAGTTGTGTGCATTCAGTTGTACAACTGACTAGGTATCCCCCTTTCCCTTATACATGTCAGCTACTACAGTGACTGAAATGACTGCAACACTTAACAAAGAGCTGCAGTTAGTTTAAGAATGGGTGGCAAGGAATAAGTTAGTCCTAAATATTTAAAAACTAAAAATTGTATTTGGGACAAATCATTCACTAAACCCTAAACCTCAACAAAATATTGTAACGAATAATAAAGACAAAATATTTAATGGCCTTTGAATGGGGTATGGTAGTAGATGCCAGGTGCACCGGTTTGAGTGTGTCAAGAACTGCAACACCAGGGCTTCCCAAGTGGCGCAGCGGTCTGAGGCGTTACTACAGACCCGAGTTCATTCCTGGGCTGTGCCACAACCGGCCGTGACCGGGAGTCCCATAGGACGGTGCACAATTGGCCCAGCGTCGTCCGGGTTAGGGGAGGGTTTGGCCGGTGGGGCTTTACTTGTCTCATCGCGCTCTAGCGACTCCTTGTGGTGGGTCGGGTGTCTGCGGGCCGACACCGGTTGCCAGTTGAACAGTGTTTCCCCCACACATTGGTTAAGGAGTGATTTTAGGCAGGTGATGTTTTGGAGAACGCATGACTCCACCTTCGCCTCTCCGGAGCCTGTTGGAAAGTTGCAGCTTTGAGACAATATCGAAAAAGAGGGTAAAATAAAAAAATATACAAAAAAGAACTGCAACGCTGCTGGGTTTTTAACGCTCAACAGTTTCCCGTCTGTATCAACAGTGGTCCACTACCCAAAAGCACGTCCAGTCAACTTGACAAAGCATTGGAGTCAATATGGGCCAGCAACTCTGTTGAATGCTTTCGACACCTTGTGGAGTCCATTCCTCAATGAAGTGAAGCTCTTCTGAGGGCAAATATGGGGTGCAACTCAATATTAAGAAGGTGTTCCTAATGTTTTGTGTACTCAGTATGTAGAGCAGTGGTATTCAACTCTTACCCTACAAGATCTGGAGCCTACTGGTTTTCTGTTCTACCTGATAATGAATTGCACCCACCTGATGTCCCAGGGCTAGATCAAATCAAATCAAATGTTATTTGTCACATACACATGGTTAGCAGATGTTAATGCGAATGTAGTGAAATTCTTGTGCTTCTAGTTCCGACAATGCAGTAATAACCAACGAGTAATCTAACCTAACAATTCCACAACTACTACCGTATACACACAAGTGTAAAGGGATAAAGAATATGTACATAAAGATATATGACTGAGTGATGGTACAGAACGGCATAGGCAAAATGCAGGAGATGGTATAGAGTACAGTATATACATATGAGATGAGTAATGTAGGGTATATAAACATAAAGTGGCATAGTTTAAAGTGGCTAGTGATACATGTATTATAAAAATCAGTCCTTGATCAAATCAAATTTTATTGGTCACATGCAGATGTTAATGCGAGTGTAGCGAAATGCTTATAATACATTCAAAAAACAAAATGCTGCATAGTTTCCTAAGGACTCGAAGCGAGGCGACCATCTGTCGACGCCATCTTGCACCGAAAAAATGCAGTGGAACTGGCTTCGAGGTCCAGAGTTGAGCGTGTCGGGTATAGAGAATCAATGTACCATCTAAACCACTGTGAAATATTTTCAATAACCAAAATATTGTATTTTCAGCTGTTTGAAGCTGGTGTACAAAACCGAAGGTAAAAGACGCAACAACTAAACTTAAGAATGGGAAGCATAGAAATAGCTCACAT
>NW_026284779.1:0-63807 GCF_023373465.1 Oncorhynchus keta | reverse complement strand
TATTAGGCTTCTACGTCCAGCTCATACATACTATGTACATTTTAGACACAATGAATTATACAATAGTTATATTTAGTTTGTTTTTAATCCTATCCTTCAGTCACCCTAAACCTTCCTCCCATCTATCTCTGAAGACCATCCAGTCCTATCCTTCAGTTACCCTAAAACCTCTCCCATCTATCTCTGAAGACCATCCAGTCCTATCCTTCAGTTACCCTAAACCTCTCCCATCTATCTGAAGACCATCCAGTCCTTATCCTTCAGTTACCCTAAACCTCTCCCATCTATCTCTGAAGACCATCCAGTCCTATCCTTCAGTTACCCTAAACCACTCCCCTCTATCTCTGGAAGACCATCCAGTCCTATCCTTCAGACCCTTAAACCTCCCCATCTATCTCTGAAGACCATCCAGTCCTATCCTTCAGTTACCCTAAACCTCTCCCATCTATCTCTGAAGACCATCCAGTCCTATCCTTCAGTTACCCTAAACCTCCCCATCTATCTCTGAAGACCACCCCGTTCTATTTGCCATATATTTGGCCTTTATATTCTCATAGTTGCGGCAGATAGTAAATAAAAAATAAAAATTAACATGTTTGCTAAAAAGTATTATTATATTATTGATCAATTGTCTGTGACTTTTCAAATCCCCCAGTAGTGCTGTCTGCAGAGTTAGCTCCAGGTAAATGTTAGGAACCCCTAGAGGCTAGGGCTAGAACCCCTAGACAACATCCACTGAAATGGCAGAGCATGAAATTCATTTAGGCTAGGAACCCCTAGACAACATCCACTGAAATGGCAGAGCATGGAATTCATTTCCAGGCTAGGAACCCCTAGACAACATCCACTGAAATGGCAGAGCATGGAATTCATTTAGGCTAGGAACCCTAGACAACATCCGCTGAAATGGCAGAGCATGAAATTCATTTAGGCTCGAACCCCTAGACAACATCCACTGAAATGGCAGAGCATGAAATTCATTTAGGCTCGGAACCCCTAGACAACATCCGCTGAAATGGCAGAGCATGAAATTCATTTAGGCTCGGAACCCCTAGACAACATCCGCTGAAATGGCAGAGCATGAAATTCATTTAGGCTAGGAACCCCTAGACAACATCCGCTGAAATGGCAGAGCATGAAATTCATTTAGGCTAGGAACCCCCTAGACAACATCCGCTGAAATGGCAGAGCATGAAATTCATTTAGGCTAGGAACCCCTAGACAACATCCACTGAAATGGCAGAGCATGGAATTCATTTAGGCGAGGGAACCCCTAGACAACATCCACTGAAATGGCAGAGCATGGAATTCATTTAGGCTAGGAACCCTAGACAACATCCACTGAAATGGCAGAGCATGGAATTCATTTAGGCTAGGAACCCCTAGACAACATCCACTGAAATGGCAGAGCATGGAATTCATTTAGGCTAGGAACCCCTAGACAACATCCACTGAAATGGCAGAGCATGAAATTCATTTAGGCTAGGAACCCCTAGACAACATCCGCTGAAATGGCAGAGCATGAAATTCATTTAGGCTAGGAACCCCTAGACAACATCCACTGAAATGGCAGAGCATGAAATTCATTTAGGCTAGGAACCCCTAGACAACATCCACTGAAATGGCAGAGCATGAAATTCATTTAGGCTCGGAACCCCTAGACAACATCCACTGAAATGGCAGAGCATGGAATTCATTTAGGCTAGGAACCCCTAGACAACATCCTGAAATGGCAGAGCATGAAATTCATTTAGGCTAGGAACCCCTAGACAACATCCACTGAAATGGCAGAGCATGAAATTCATTTAGGCTCGGAACCCCAACATCCACTGAAATGGCAGAGCATGGAATTCATTTAGGCTCGCCCCTAGACAACATCCACTGAAATGGCAGAGCATGAAATTCATTTAGGCTCGGAACCCCTAGACAACATCCACTGAAATGGCAGAGCATGAAATTCATTTAGGCTCGGAACCCCTAGACAACATCCCCTGAAATGGCAGAGCATGAAATTCATTTAGGCTAGGAACCCCTAGACAACATCCACTGAAATGGCAGAGCATGAAATTCATTTAGGCTCGGAACCCCTAGACAACATCCACTGAAATGGCAGAGCTCAAAAAAAACATTTTTGGGATTATTTAACTTTCATACATTCACAAGTGCAATACACCAAATTAAAGTTTAACTTCTTGTTAATCGTGTTCGATTTCAAAAAGGTTAAAGGTCACTTCAGGATACAGCTGTTAGTCTACACTATCCTAGACAATCCAGTAATGAGAGAAAATGTATAGAATATGTAGGGCTCTATAACATCTCCATCTCATTTTTTTTTAACCTAATTCCATTTTCTCCGTTTAGTTTCCAGATTTCTGACTTGTCCCTGTATGTCTGGTTTTCGCTCTCTAAATCACACTGTTAATACAATAACAACAACATTGGATGTTCTAAGTCCACAACAACACTTAAACCACATCAGGAGAACACTTTTGAAGTCTAAAAAACTAAGACATTTTAATTTTTGTGTGTAGATACCCTTTAATTGAAGTGGCACCAGCAAGAGCCTTGCTTGGTAAGTGGTGTCTCTGTAGCACACAAGAGCCTTGCTTGGTAAGTGGTGTCTCTGTAGCACACAAGAGCCTTGCTTGGTTAGTGGTGTCTCTGTAGCACAAGAGCCTTGCTTGGTTAGTGGTGTCTCTGTAGCACACAAGAGCCTTGATTGGTTAGTGGTGTCTCAAGAGCCTTGCTTGGTTAGTGGTGTCTCTGTAGCACACAAGAGCCTTGCTTGGTTAGTGGTGTTCTGTAGCTGTAGCACACAGAGCCTTGCTTGGTAAGTGGTGAGTTCTGTAGCACACAAGAGCCTTGCTTGGTAAGTGGTGTCTCTGTAGCACACAAGAGCCTTGCTTGGTAAGTGGTGTCTCTTGATTAGCACACAAGAGCCTTGCTTGGTTAGTGGTGTCTCTGTAGCACACAAGAGCCTTGCTTGGTTAGTGGTGTTCTGTAGCACACAAGAGCCTTGCTTGGTAAGTGGTGTCTCAGCACACAAGAGCCTTGCTTGGTAAGTGGTGTCTCTGTAGCACACAAGAGCCTTGCTTGGTTAGTGGTGTCTCTGTAGCACACAAGAGCCTTGCTTGGTTAGTGGTGTCTCTGTAGCACACAAGAGCCTTGCTTGCAAGTGGTGTCTCTGTAGCACACAAGAGCCTTGCTTGGTAAGTGGTGTCTCTGTAGCACACAAGAGCCTTGCTTGGTTAGTGGTGTCCTGTAGCACACAAGAGCCTTGCTTGGTAAGTGGGTGTCTCTGTAGCACACAAGAGCCTTGCTTGGTAAGTGGTGTCTCTGTAGCACACAAGAGCCTTGCTTGGTAAGTGGTGTGTCTGTAGCACAAGAGCCTCCTGCTGGTAAGTGGTGTCTCTGTAGCACACAAGTGATCGCAGAGTCTGAACAAATCACAACTGGATTGATGCTAATAACCATGATATCATTCTGCCAGGTAGGCATAGACTACTTTGTAGCTAACATTTAATTGACAAGGTTTGTGGAAAGCTATTCCGTCAACCAGAAGATGGTTGTCATTAGCATCATCGCTAACAGCTACACATAGTGGATCATTAGCATCATCGCCAACAGCTACACATAGTGGATCATTAGCATCATCGCTAACAGCTACACATAGTGGATCATTAGCATCATCGCTAACAGTTACACATAGTGGATCATTAGCATCATCGCTAACAGCTACACATAGTGGTAAACTGCACTCAGACAGGGGCATTTCCTGGCTGTTTAATCTGGTTTTTCGATCAACCAGAAGATGGTTGTCATTAGCATCATCGCTAACAGCTACACATAGTGGATCATTAGCATCATTTCCCTGGCTAACAGCTACACATAGTGGATCATTAGCATCATCGCTAACAGCTACACATAGTGGTAGACTGCACTCAGACAGGGGCATTTCCTGGCTGTTTAATCTGTCTTTCCATCAACCAGAAGATGGTTGTCATTAGCATCATCGCTAACAGCTACACATAGTGGATCATTAGCATCATCGCTGTTTAACAGCTACACATAGTGGATCATTAGCATCATCGCTAACAGCTACACATAGTGGTAGACTGCACTCAGACAGGGCATTTCCTGGCTGTTTAATCTTCAAAAAAGGAAAATACAAAATCACATAGGCAAATTTAACGACAATTTTCAGGCAGATGGTTCAGAATAACTATGACAAAAAATGAATACAAATTATACCATCATCACTTTAGAGACTGGAAGGGTAAGGGGCATGTGCTCTACACAGGTAGAGTCCTATCTGTCCATGTCACTTTAGAGACTGGAAGGGCAAAGGGCATGTGCTCTACACAGGTAGAGCCGTATCTGTCCATGTTACCTTTTGCAATGTGGGCACTGGTTCATGTTATGTATGCAACTGAATGAGAAGTTTTCCCATTTTGGGCACCATTTTAGAGACTGATTTTGGGCACCATTATGTGATGTGTTATTATGTGTTTTTTTATTTATTCTTCCAAACTGCGTCACTTTAGTCAGCAGATGGCGATATGAGTATTTCTGGTGATGCTTCTTGCGTGACGTACAATCCAGTGGACGGAACTGGAGGCATCTTCAACAGCGACAAAGGCTTCTTATTCAACCAACGTGGTGGTTTGCTAGAGAACATTAAAGGGAAATATTGAAGTGTTTAAGAGTAATCTTGTGTATATTACTCTTAGTGTTTTAAACACAATTCTGTGTACATATCAACTCGTTCATTGAAACGTAGATTGCTTGTTAAATTAGCTAATGTGGTAAATTGATATTGCACTAGGCTAATCGCCCGGAACATGAGCTCACTAATCTCGACGGAGAAAGAAGCTCTGGTGAAAGGAGAGGAAGAAGCTTTCAGGATGAAAAGGGAGGAAGAGGAGTCTTTCACATTGAAAGAAGAAGAGGATGATATTACAGTGAAAGAGGAATATGGGAACGAGGTTGTGAAAGAGGAGGTAGAAGCTTTCAGAATCAAAAAGGAGGAAGATGCCGTAATTTTTGAAGAGGAAGAACCTTTTGGAGTAAAAGAGGAAGAGGAGGCTATCTCAATTAAAGTGGAGGAGGAAGACGTTTTGGGAGTGAAAAAGGATGAGGCTGAAGATTCGAGTAAGACCAGTGAGCACTGACTTAAAAATGGGCACTAAATATGCATTTCTTGAACTAATGTGGGGTTTGAAAGGGGCATTCTAATGAAGTTCTACAATTTAATAACGTTGTTCAGTACTCAATACATTGTTAAAGGTGCTATCCGTCCTTGGTACATATATTTTTGTGACTTTTCTATTAGATTTATTGAAATATCCATGTAGTCCACGTTAAAGTGCACTTCATCTAACAGGCTTTTCAAATTCAACATTGGTGCATAATTTCTACTTAAATTGTCAAAGGGATGCAAAGACACCCTTTTCGTGGAAAGACCCTTTTTACATTTGCAACAGAAACAATATCTTAGGAAATCATGAGGAAAGTGGCCATTATAGGACCTTTTCTTATACATATTCATGCCTCTTGTAAGACTCTGTGATTGCAGTAGATGGTCATAAGTTTACCATCTGTTTGATGTTCTCGTTCACACAGGAGAGAACATGGCTATCGTGGATCCTCTGGGAGCCTCAACAACATCCTGATGCTGACGAGGCAGAGGAGAGTCTCTCCACATCAGAACACCAGATGGTACAGCTTTGGTCTGGTCTAGCATACAGCTTGGTCTGGTCTAGCATACAGCTTGGTCTGGTCTAGCATACAGCTGGTCTGGTCTAAACAGCTTGGTCTGGTCTAGCATACAGCTTGGTCTGGCCTAGCATACAGCTTGGGGTCTAGCATACAGCTTGGTCTGGTCTAGCATACAGCTTGGTCTGGTCTAGCATACAGCTTGGTCTGGTCTAGCATACAGCTTGGTCTGGTCTAGCATACAGCTTGGTCTGGTCTAGCATACAGCTTGGTCTGGTCTAGCATACAGCTTGGTCTGGCCTAGCATACAGCTTGGTCTGGCCTAGCATACAGCTTGGTCTGGTCTAGCATACAGCTTGGTCTGGTCTAGCATACAGCTTGGTCTGGTCTAAATTGGTCTGGCCTAGCATACAGCTTGGTCTGGTCTAGCATACAGCTTGGTCTGGTCTAGCATACAGCTTTGGTCTGGTCTAGCATACAGCTTGGTCTGGTCTAGCATACAGCTTGGTCTGGTCTGTAAGACTCTGGTCTGGTCTAGATGGTCTGGTCTAGCATACAGCTTGGTCTGGTCTAGCATACAGCTTGGTCTGGCCTAGCATACAGCTTGGTCCTCTAGGGGACAGCTTGGTCTGGTCTAGCATACAGCTTGGTCTGGTCTAGCATACAGCTTGGTCTGGTCTAGCATACAGCTTGGTCTGGTCTAGCATACAGCTTGGTCTGGTCTAGCATACAGCTTGGTCTGGCTAGCATACAGCTTGGTCTGGCCTAGCACAGCTTGGTCTGGTCTAGCATACAGCTTGGTCTGGTCTAGCATACAGCTTGGTCTGGTCTAGCATACAGCTTGGTCTGGCCTAGCATACAGCTTGGTCTGGCCTAGCATACAGCTTGGTCTGGCCTAGCATACAGCTTGGTCTGGTCTAGCATACAGCTTGGTCTGGTCTAGCATACAGCTTGGTCTGGCCTAGCATACAGCTTGGTCTGGCCTAGCATACAGCTTGGTCTGGCCTAGCATACAGCTTGGTCTGGCTAGCATACAGCTTGGTCTGGTCTAGCATACAGCTTGGTCTGGTCTAGCATACAGCTTGGTCTGGTCTAGCATACAGCTTGGTCTGGTCTAGCATACAGCTTGGTCTGGTCTAGCATACAGCTTGGTCTGGTCTAGCATACAGCTTGCTCTATCTGGGTCTGGGTTTCTGTAAAGCACTTTATGTCAACAGTGACATCAGCATCCATAATGATATGTGTCTCTGTCCCCTCTTTATGGTTACCAGGACAACGCTAGCCGTTTGGCGCAGCTTTTTAAAATGTATTTATTTTTATTTCACCTTTATTTAACCAGGTAGGCTAGTTGAGAACAAGTTCTCATTTGCAACTGCAACCTGGCCAAGATAAAGCATAGCAGTGTGAACAGACAACACAGAGTTACACATGGAGTAAACAATTAACAAGTCAATAACACAGTAGAAAAAAAGGGGGAGTCTATATACAATGTGTGCAAAAGGCATGAGGAGGTAGGTGAATAATTACAATATTGCAGATTAACACTGGAGTGATAAATGATCAGATAATCATGTACAGGTAGAGATATTGGTGTGCAAAAGAGCAGAAAAGTAAATAAATAAAAACTGTGGGGATGAGGTAGGTGAAAATGGGTGGGCTATTTAGCAGTAGATTATGTACAGCTGCAGCGATCGGTTAGCTGCTCGGATAGCTGATGTTTGAAATTGGTGAGGGAGATAAAAGTCTCCAACTTCAGCGATTTTTGCAATTCATTCCAGTCACAGGCAGCAGAGTACTGGAACGAAAGGTGGCTGAATGGTCGCAGTTGCAAATGAGAACCTGTTCTCAACTAGCCTACCTGGTTAAATAAAGGTGAAAAAAAAAATATATATAAATAAATAAAGCCATGCAAGTCTAAATAAATAAATATATATATATATATACCTGCTGGAGCGCGTGCTACGAGTGGGTGCTGCTATGGTGACCAGTGAGATATACCTGCTGAAGCGCGTGCTGCTATGGTGACCAGTGAGATATATACCTGCTGGAGCGCGTGCTGCTATGGTGACCAGTGAGATATACCTGCTGAAGCGCGTGCTGCTATGGTGACCAGTGAGATATATACCTGCTGGAGCGCGTGCTACGAGTGGGTGCTGCTATGGTGACCAGTGAGATATACCTGCTGAAGCGCGTGCTGCTATGGCGACCAGTGAGCTGAGATAAGACGGGGCTTTACCTAGCAGAGACTTGTAGATAACCTGTAGCCAGTGGATTTGGCGACGAGTATGAAGTGAGGGCCAGCCAACGAGAGTGTACAGGTCGCAATGGTGGGTAGTGTATGGGGCTTTGGTGACAAAACGGATGGCACTGTGATAGACTACATCCAGTTTGTTGAGCATCGATGGGGGCAAAACTTTATAGTTAGCAATGGAGATTTCAGGGTTTTTGGTGGTTTTCCTAAGCCAGGATTCAGACACGGCTAAGACATCTGGGTTGGCAGAGAATAAGACAGTAATCACTAACCAGGACAGTAATGGACAAGGCATATTGATATTAGAGAGAGGCATGCGTAGCCTCGTGAACATATGGGTCCAGTGAGTGGTTGAGCTGGCTGGGGACACAGCGATTCAGACAGTTAGCAGGCTAACAAGCTAACAGTTAGTAGGCCGGAGCTAAACAAGCTAGCAGCTAGTAGACCAGGGCAAGCTAGCAGTTAGCAGACCGGGTTAGCAAGCAAGCAGTTAGCAAGGACTAGCAGTTAGCAGACCGGTTTAGTAAGCTAGCAGTTAGCAGACCGGGTTAGCAAGCAAGCAGTTAGCAAGGGCTAGCAGTTAGCAGACCGGGCAGGCAAGCTAGCAGTTAGCAGACCGGGTTAGCAAGCAAGCAGTTAGCAGACCGGGCAGACAAGCTAGCAGTTAGTAGGCCGGAGCTAAACAAGCTAGCAGCTAGTAGACCAGGGCAAGCTAGCAGTTAGCAGGCCGGGCAGGCAAGCTAGCAGTTAGCAGACCTGGTTAGCAAGCAAGCAGTTAGCAAGGGCTAGCAGTTAGCAGACCGGGCAGGCAAGCTAGCAGTTAGCAGACCTGGTTAGCAAGCAAGCAGTTAGCAAGGGCTAGCAGTTAGCAGACCTGGTTAGCAAGCAAGCAGTTAGCAAGGACTAGCAGTTAGCAGACCGGGCAGACAAGCTAGCAGTTAGCAAGGGCTAGCAGTTAGCAGACCGGGCAGGCAAGCTAGCAGTTAGCAGACCGGGCAGACAAGCTAGCAGTTAGCAGACCTGGTTAGCAAGCAAGCAGTTAGCAAGGGCTAGCAGTTAGCAGACCGGGCAGGCAAGCTAGCAGTTAGCAGACTGGGCAGGCAAGCTAGCAGTTAGCAGACCTGGTTAGCAAGCAAGCAGTTAGCAAGCAAGCAGTTAGCAAGGACTAGCAGTTAGCAGACCGGGCAGACAAGCTAGCAGTTAGCAGACCGGGTTAGCAAGCAAGCAGTTAGCAAGGACTAGCAAGCAAGCAGTTAGCAGACTGGGCAGACAAGCTAGCAGTTAGCAGACCTGGTTAGTAAGCAAGCAGTTAGCAGACCAGACAAGCTAGCAGTTAGCAGACCGGGTTAGCAAGCAAGCAGTTAGCAAGCAAGCAGTTAGCAAGGGCTAGCAGTTAGCAGACCTGGTTAGCAAGCAAGCAGTTAGCAAGGACTAGCAGTTAGCAGACCGGGCAGACAAGCTAGCAGTTAGCAGACCTGGTTAGCAAGCAAGCAGTTAGCAAGGGCTAGCAGTTAGCAGACCGGGCAGGCACGCTAGCAGTTAGCAGACTGGGCAGACAAGCTAGCAGTTAGCAGACCTGGTTAGCAAGCAAGCAGTTAGCAAGCAAGCAGTTAGCAGACCGGGCAGACAAGCTAGCAGTTAGCAGACCGGGCAGGCAAGCTAGCAGTTAGCAGACCGGGCAGGCAAGCTAGCAGTTAGCAGACCGGGTTAGCAAGCAAGCAGTTAGCAAGGGAGACCTGGTTAGCAAGCAAGCAGTTAGCAGACCTAGCAAGCAAGCAGTTAGCAGACCGGGTTAGCAAGCAAGCAGTTAGCAAGGGCTAGCAGTTAGCAGACCAGGCAAGCTAGCAGTTAGCAGACCTGGTTAGCAAGCAAGCAGTTAGCAGACCAGACAAGCTAGCAGTTAGCAGACTGGGTTAGCAAGCTAGCAGTTAGCAAGCAAGCAGTTAGCAGACCCGGGCAGACAAGCTAGCAGTTAGCAGACCGGGTTAGCAAGCAAGCAGTTAGCAGACTGGGCAGACAAGCTAACAGTTAGTAGGCAAGACTAAACAAGCTAGCAGCTAGTAGACCAGGGCAGGCAAGCTAGCAGTTAGCAGACCGGGCAGACAAGCTAGCAGTTAGCAGACCTGGTTAGCAAGCAAGCAGTTAGCAAGGACTAGCAGTTAGCAGACCGGGCAGACAAGCTAGCAGTTAGCAGACCTGGTTAGCAAGCAAGCAGTTAGCAAGGACTAGCAGTTAGCAGACTGGGCAGACAAGCTAGCAGTTAGCAGACCGGGCTAGCAAGCAGTTAGCAAGGGCTAGCAGTTAGCAGACCGGGCAGACAAGCTAGCAGTTAGCAGACCTGGTTAGCAAGCAGTTAGCAAGGGCTAGCAGTTAGCAGACCAGGCAAGCTAGCAGTTAGCTGACCAGGCAAGCTAGCAGTTAGCTGACCAGGCAAGCTAGCAGTTAGCAGACCAGGCAAGCTAGCAGTTAGCAGACCTGGTTAGCAAGCAAGCAGTTAGCAAGGGCTAGCAGTTAGCAGACCTGGGCCCGCAGTTTAGCAGTTAGCAGACCAGGGCCCGGCAGTTTAGCAGTTAGCAGACCGGGTTAGCAAGCAGATAGCAGGGCTAGAAAGTTAGCCTTGGGGTGGGGGGGTGCGTCGATGGGGGTAAGTCTGTTTTTGCCTCTTCGTGCGGTGACGTCGACAGACCAGCTTGGTCTAGCATACAGCTTGCTCTATCAGGGGCTGGATTTCTGTAAGGCACTCTATGACAACAGTGACATCAGCATCCATAATGATATGTGTCTGTGTCCCCTCTTTATGGTTACCAGGACAACGCTAGCCCTTCCTCCCTCCCGGAGTCCCCGTGTCGTGCCTCTCCCGGTAGCACCTTACTGCTGGGTATGAAGAGGTTGTCTGTGCTGCTGGTGGACTGCAGGAAAACAACGGGGCTGAGTGGAACTGTGAGAAGAGGAGAAGAGAAGAAAGGATCAGATTTGACACATCAAAGTAAGTGCTGTAGTTTAGTTTGAACAAATACAATAGATCTGCCCACTGGTATCTGTTACCAGGACAACCAGCAGAGTTCTGTTAGTTGACAGGAAGGTGGACTGGTATCTGTTACCAGGACAACCAGCAGAGTTCTGTTAGTTGACAGGAAGATAGACTGGTGTATATGGATGTTATGAATATCATAACACTGAAAAAGGATTCTGCCAATGAAAAGAGAGAAACCAATTGACCATATAAAACCTTGATTAAAATTAGATTTAGAGAGAAACCAATAGACCATATAAAACCTTGATGAAAGTTAGCTTTAGAGGGAAAGTTTCAAGATGATCTGATGTAAGGTGCTTGTTTTACAAAAACGTTTCCATAAAACATTATGGATGTTACATTGCCTGTCCCAGTCAACCCCCCTATCTTTACAAGACTGTAGAACAGGCAAACTAAACTCAAGACACTGTTAATTAATTAACTAATACTGGAGGAAAGCTGTGATCAGGCTGCCCACTCAAGCAAAAGCTTCAAACTGTAACCAGTGCCGGCAACCTGGTTCAGGTTATCAATCAACCTACCAGGGTAGTGACAAACAGTAGAGGAATGAAATCATCAACATGGTTTGATCATATCTTTACTAATGCTGCAGAAATGGGTTTTAAAGCAGTATCCAGATCCATCAGATGTAGTGATCACAATATAGTAGCCATGTCTAGGAAAACCACAGTTCCAAAGGCTGGGCCTAATATTGTGTACAAGAGGTCATACAATTTTTTTGTAGTGATTCCTATGTTGTTGATGTAAATAATATTTGTTGGTCTGTGGTGTGTAATGATGAGCAACCAGACGCTGCCCTTGACACATTTGAAACTGCTTATCCCAGTTACTAATAAGCAGCACCCATTAAGAAAATGACTGTAAAAACTGTTAAATCCACATGGATTGATGAGGAATTTAAAAATGGTATGATGAAGAGGGAGGCAAAAGAGATGGCATATAGTTCTGGCTGAATAACTGATTGGCAAACCTATTGCAAATTGAGAAATCATTTTTTGAAAACAGCCCCAACAATATTTTTATCATCAATTCCTCTCAGCCAATCAGTCATTTGTAAGTGCTGTGCTTGTTGAATGTCCTTCCCTATAAGCTGAAAGTCTATATTTGTTTACTGTAAAATAGCATCGTATCTGGTCAAACTATTTTTTTTCCAAAAATGTAAGTGTTGGTAACAGGCTGATTGGTCAGCTATTTAAGCCAGTAAAGGGAGCTTTACTATTCTTGGGTAGTGGAATGACTTCAGCTTCCCTCCAGGCCTGAGGGAACACACTTTCTAGTAGGCTTAAATTAAAGACAAGGCAAATAGGAATGGCAATATCGGCTGCTATTATCCTCAATTTTCCATCACGTTGTCAGACACCAGTGACTTGTCATTGTTGATTTTATTTGAAGCTTTTTACAATCCTTCTTCATGTCATTTAATTTTTGTTTCATAGTTTCATACTTTCTTATTCAGTTTAGTCAAATGATTTCTCAATTTGCAATAGGTTTGGCGCTTGTAACGCCAGGGTAGTGGGTTCGATTCCCGGGACCACCCATACGTAGAATGTATGCACACATGACTAAGTCGCTTTGGATAAAAGCGTCAGCTAAATGGCATATATATTATATATATATATTATATATTACCTGTAGCATCTAATAATGAAACATTATGGAGTCTTAAAGGAGGACTGTAGCATCTAATGATGAAGCATTATGGAGTCTTAATTACTATGGAGTCTGATGCTTTAAAGGGGAAGTTTACCCAACATCCAGAAACTCCTAAGTGATTCCATACATTGAAACTAGTCCAGTGGATTTTCCCTCTCCCCTCTCTCCCTGTAGTGCTGTACTGAAACAGCTGCTCTCCCTCTCTCTCCCTGTAGTGCAGTACTGAAACAGCTGCTCTCCCTCTCTCTCCCTGTAGTGCTGTACTGAAACAGCTGCTCTCCCCTCTCTCTCCTGTAGTGCTGTACTGAAACAGCTGCTCCCCTCTCTCTCCCTGTAGTGCTGTACTGAAACAGCTGCTCCCCTCTCTCTCTGTAGTGCTGTACTGAAACAGCTGCTCTCCCTCTCTCTCCCTGTAGTGCTGTACTGAAACAGCTGCTCTCCCTCTCTCTCCCTGTAGTGCTGTACTGAAACAGCTGCTCTCCCTCTCTCTCCCTGTAGTGCTGTACTGAAACAGCTGCTCTCCCTCTCTCTCCCTGTAGTGCTGTACTGAAACAGCTGCTCTCCCTCTCTCTCCCTGTAGTGCTGTACTGAAACAGCTGCTCTCCCCCTCTCTCTCCCTGTAGTGCTGTACTGAAACAGCTGCTCCCCCTCTCTCTCCCTGTAGTGCTGTACTGAAACAGCTGCTCCCCCTCTCTCTCTGTAGTGCTGTACTGAAACAGCTGCTCTCCCTCTCTCTCCCTGTAGTGCTGTACTGAAACAGCTGCTCTCCCTCTCTCTCCCTGTAGTGCTGTACTGAAACAGCTGCTCTCCCTCTCTCTCCCTGTAGTGCTGTACTGAAACAGCTGCTCTCCCTCTCTCTCCCTGTAGTGCTGTACTGAAACAGCTGCTCTCCCTCTCTCTCCCTGTAGTGCTGTACTGAAACAGCTGCTCCCCCTCTCTCTCCCTGTAGTGCTGTACTGAAACAGCTTCAAAACGTGATTCGTGACGTTGCTGGATGCGGGCCTCACTCTGCTGCTTTGCCAGTTAATTTGTTATTTTATTACAGCCTTTGTCTTTCACCTGGAGTTGTTTGTTTATGTCTGAGAATAAAAAACACTTTTCAACATAAAACATATACAAAATAAACTCAGCAAAAAAAATGTACAGATCTTTTTCAGGACCCTGTCTTTCAAAGATTATTCATAAAAAATCCAAATAACTTCACAGATGTTAATTGTAAAGGGTTTAATAAACACTGTTTCCCAGGCTTGTTCAATGAACCATAAACAATGAATATGCACCTGTGGAACGGTCGGTAAGACACTAACAGCTTACAGACGGTAGGCAATTAAGGTCACAGTAATGAAAACTTAGGACACTAAAGAGGCCTTTCTACTGATTCTGGAAAAACACCAAAAGAAAGATGCTCAGGGTCCCTGCTCATCTGCGTGAACGTGCCTTAGGCATGCTGCAAGGCATGAGGACTTCAGATGTGGCCAGGGGAATAAATTGCAATGTCCGTACTGTGAGATGCCTAAGACAGCGCTACAGGGAGACAGGACGGACAGCTTATCGTCCTCGCAGTGGCAGACCACGTGTAACACCACCTCTACAGGATCGATGCATCCGAACATCACACCTGCAGGACAGGTACAGAATGGCAACAACAACTGCCCGAGTTACACCAGGAATGTACAATCCCTCCATCAGTGCTCAGACTGTCCGCAATAGGCTGAGAGAGGCTGGACTGGGGGCTTGTAGGCCTGTTGAAAGGCAGGTCCTCACCAGACATCACCAGCAATAACGTCGCCTATAGGCACAAACCCACCGTCGCTGGACCAGACAGGACTGGCAAAAAGTGCTCTTCACTGACAAGTCGCGGTTTTGTCTCCAGGGGCGATGGTCAGATTTCGCGTTTTTCGTCGAAGGAATGAGCGTTACACGGAGGCCTGTACTCTGGAGCGGGATCGATTTGGAGGTGAAGGGGCCGTCATGGTCTGGGGCGGTGTGTCACAGCATAATTTTTTATTTTATTTTAATTTTTACCTTTTATTTAACCAGGCAAGTCAGTTAAGAACACATTCTTATTTTCAATGACTGCCTGGGAACAGTGGGTTAGCTGCCTGTTCAGGGGCAGAACGACAGATTTGTACCTTGTCAGCTCGGGGTTTGAACTCGCAACCTTCCGGTTACTAGTCCAACGCTCTAACCACTAGGCTACCCTGCCGCCTCATTAGACTGAGCTTGTTGTCATTGCAGGCAATCTCAACTCTGTGCGTTACAGGAAGACATCCTCCTCCCTCATGTGGTACCCTTCCTGCAGGCTCATCCTGACATGACCCTCCAGCATGACAATGACACCAGCCATACTGCTCGTTCTGTGTGTGATTTCCTGCAAGACCGGAATGTCAAAGTTCTGCCATGGCCAGCGAAGAGCCCGGATCTCAATCCAATTGAGCATGTCTGGGACCTGTTGGATTGGAGGGTGAGGGCTTGGGCCATTTCCCCCCCAGAAATGCCTTGGTGGAAGAGTGGCGTAACATCTCACAGCAAGTACTGTCAAATCCGGTGCATTCCATGAGGAGGAGATGCACTGCAGTACTTAATGCAGCTGGTGGCCACACCAGATTCTGACTGTTACTTTTGTTTTTGATTTGGAAAAGGTTAAGGGGTCTGAATACTTAACAAATGCAGTGTGTGTGTGTGGGTCTGTGTGTCTGTGTATACTGAACCAAAATATAAACAACAATTTCAACGATTTACAGCTCATATAAGTCAGTCATTAATTAAATTATGCCCTAATCTATGGACTTTACATGACTGGGCAGGGAAGCCCACCCATTGCGTGGCCCAGCCAATCAGAATGAGTTTTCCCCACAAAAGGGCTTCATTACAAAGAGAAATACAACTCTGGTGGCTGGTCTCAGACGATGTGGAGGTCCTGGGCTGGTGTCGTAATATGTCATTATGACATCATGGATGAATTCTAGAATATACCATATATCCTAGGGTCCTGGGCTGGCGTCGTTATATGTCATTATGACATCATGGATGAATTCTAGAATATACCATATATCCTAGGTCCTGGGCTGGTGTCGTTATATGTCATTATGACATCATGGATGAATTCTAGAATATACCATTTATCCTAGGATGGTCTGTGGTTGTGAGGCAGTTGGATGTACTGCCAAATTCTCTAAAACGATGTTGGAGGAAGATTCTGGCAGAGAATTTAACATTCAATTATCTGGTAAGTGAACAGCTCCAGTGGATATTCCTGCAGTCATTGCCAATCGCTCCCTCAAACCTTGAGACAATCTGCGGCATTGTGTTGTGTGACAAAACTGCACATTTTTAAGTGCCATTTTATTATCACCAGCACAAGGTGCACCTGTGTAATAATCAAGCTGTTCAATCAGCTTCTTGATATGCCTCACCTGTCAGGTGGATGGATTATCTTGGCAAAGAATAAGTGTTCACTAAATTCTGCAATCTTTTTTTTCATGAAACATCCAACACTTTACATGTTTATATTTTTGTTTATTGTAGCTACTATTAGTTTACTATCAGTTTTAGGGACATCTTTCCAAATATTTCACCTTTATTTTTTTACTTTACCCAAAATATGACATCAGCGATAATCAAAATGTTGAAAATCTGTGAACGTCTAAATAAGAAATTGGTCCATTTAAACAGCAATGTGTCGAACCCTTTCAACAACGGGGAGATGTTACTGATGTGCTTTGTCTTTCAACAACGGGGAGATGTTACTGATGTGCTTTGTCTTTCAACAACGGGGAGATGTTACTGATGTGCTTTGTCTTTCAACAGCGGGGAGATGTTACTGATGTGCTTTGTCTTTCAACAACAGGGAGATGATACTGATGTGCTTTGTCTTTCAACAACGGGGAGATGATACTGATGTGCTTTGTCTTTCAACAACTGGGAGATGTTACTGATGTGCTTTGTCTTTCAACAACGGGGAGATGTTACTGATGTGCTTTGTCTTTCAACAACTGGGAGATGATACTGATGTGCTTTGTCTTTCAACAACGGGGAGATGATACTGATGTGCTTTGTCTTTCAACAACTGGGAGATGTTACTGATGTGCTTTGTCTTTCAACAACGGGGAGATGTTACTGATGTGCTTTGTCTTTCAACAACGGGGAGATGTTACTGATGTGCTTTGTCTTTCAACAACGGGGAGATGTTACTGATGTGCTTTGTATCTGTGACGTAAAAACAAGTTTTGGACTTCCACACAAAATTACTTCTTTAGTTATTTTATGTTTAAGGAAGATATGTACAGGCCTGGTGTCAAGAAGGGCAGCAAATAAGCCACTTCTCTGCAGGAAAAATATCAGGGAGACTGATATTCTGCAAAAGGTACAGGGATTGGACTGCTGAGGACTGGACTGCTGAGGACTGGGGTAACGTCATTTTCTCTGATGATCCCCTTTCTGATTGTTTGGGGCATCCGGTAAAAAGCTTGTCCGGAGAAGACAAGGTGAGCGCTACCATCAGTCCTGTGTCATGCCAACAGTAAAGCATCCTGAGACCATTCATGTGTGGGGTTGCTTCTCAGCCAAAGGAGTGGGCTCACTCACAATGTTGCCTAAGAACACAGCCATGAATAAAGAATGGTACCAACACATCCTCAGAGAACAACTTCTCCCAACCATCCAGGAACAGTTCAGTGACGAACAATGGCTTCTCCAGCATGATGGAGCACCTTGCCAGAAGGCAAAAGTGATAACTAAGTGGCTCGGGGAACAAAACATCGATATTTTGGGTCCATGGCCAGGAAACTCCCCAGACCTTAATCCCATTGAGAACTTGTGGTCAATCGTCAAGAGGCGGGTGGACAAACAAAAACCCACATTCTGACCAACTCCAAGCATTGATTATGCAAGAGTGGGCTACGGCCAGATTTAACAATCTTGGTGTGTTAATTGACAGCATGCCAGGGCAGATTGAGGTCTTGAAAAAGATGGGTCAACATTGCAAATATTGATTCTTTGCATCAACTTCCATGACATTGTCAATAAAAGCCTTTGACACTTATGAAATGCTTGTAATTATACTTCAGCATTACATAGTGACATCTGACAAAAATTATCCAAAGACACAGAAGCAGCAAACGTATTGGAAATGTAATTTTTGGGTCATTCTCAAAACTTTTGGCCACAACTGTAGGTCGCATTCTATATCATACAGCTATGAAAGTTATATATTTAGAACCACCTGCTCGATTGGAATCCAGTGACGTCTGTGTCTTGAGTGTTCTAGAACTGTCTAGTTTTTTGTGTTCTGACTTGTAGAACAGGATGAATAAATAAGTCTTGTAAACATCAGTAATTATCAGGAAACTCTAAAATATTTGTTTTAAAATCACACCAAGATTGTTAAAACTGGCCTCGGGTTATTGAGGGATCTGATTAGGATTTATCCTCGTAGCAAAGCTGTTTCATCATGTGGAGGTTTCATTCAGGTCTCTATTTAAAAAAAAGCTTTTTCTTTTTGGCAGGAGACAGACCAGGCTCAGAGGAACCAGAGCCAGGGACGTCCAAACCAGCAAGACGACACCAGTGTTCCCACTGTGGAAAGGGTTGTAACCTCTTATGGGAGCTGAAACAACATGAGAGAATACACACTGGGGAGAAGCCTTTCCACTGCTCCCAGTGTGGAAAAAGTTTTGGCCATAAAGGAACCCTGAACAAACACGAGAGAATACACACAGGGGAGAAGCCTTACCACTGCTTCCAGTGTGGAAAGAGTTTTAACCTGTTAGGTTCTCTGAAACGACATGAGAGATTACACACAGGGCAGAAGCCTTACCACTGTTCCCAATGTGGAAAGGGTTGTAACCTCTTATGGGAGCTGAAACAACATGAAAGAACACACACAGGGGAGAAGCCTTACCACTGCTCGCAGTGTGGAAAGAGTTTTAACCAGAAAGGACACATGAAAGCTCACGAGAGAATACACACAGGGGAGAAGCCTTACCACTGCTCTCAGTGTGGAAAGAGTTTTAGCCGGTTAAGGAACCTGAAAGTTCATGAGATAATACACACAGGGGAGAAGCCTTTCCAGTGCTCCCAGTGTGGCAAGTGTTTTAACCAGTTAGGGGCCATGAAACAACATGAGAGAATACACACGGGGGAGAAGCCTTACCACTGCTCCCAGTGTGGAAAGTGTTTCAACTGGTCAGGGGATCTGAAAAAACATGAGAGATTACACACAGGGGAGAAGCTTTACCACTGTTCCCAATGTGGAAAGGGTTGTAACTTATTATGGGATCTGAAACAACATGAGAGAACACACACAGGGGAGAAGCCTTACCACTGCTCGCAGTGTGGAAAGAGTTTTAAACTGAAAGGACACCTGAAAGCTCACCAGAAAATTCACACGGGGGAGAAGCCTTACCACTGCTCCCAGTGTGGAAAGTGTTTCAGCCGGTCAGGTGATCTGAAGAAACATGAGAGAATACACACAGGGGAGAAGCCTAACCACTCCTCCCAGGGTGCAAAGCTTTTGCCCATTTAGGAAGCATGGAAGAACACATGAGACTTGCACACAGAGGAGAAGGCTTACAAAAGCTCAGACTGGGAAAACATATGAATCATATTACTCGTAACATATTACACTTAAATGTCATTAGAGAATCTACACAGGAGAGAGAAATTACTTCTCTTAGCGTGTATGTTGATATTTCACATCACATTGACTTAAAATTCATCAGAGAACATACACAGTGCTCCTGTTGTCTTATATTGTTGACTGACAATGTGTTTACCTGTCTTTACCAGATGAAATTAAATGGTACAGGGTATACTCAAACATATATTTGTTTGTTTTTATTAGAAAACATTACCATATTAAATTGTTTCTTCCAATTATTGATAAACATGAACCTGTTAAGAAACTGACTGTTAGAACTGTTAAGGCTCCATGGATCGATGAGGAATTTAAAAACTGTATGTTTGAAAGAGTTGGGGGCAAAAGGAGTGGCTAATAAGTCTGGCTGTTTTATGCAAATTGAGAAATGATGTGACCAAACTCAACAAAAGAAGAAGAATCTTTATTATGAAGCCAAGATCAATAATATAAAGATGGGAAGAAAACAGGGAGCAATTATATTATAATTATATTCATGCATAAAATAAACAAATAATGAAAGAAAAGCAGTTTGTTTGAATTTTGTAAAGTTATTGTGTGAGAATTGTTATCGATCAATAATGACAAACCTCCTGGGATTGACAACAGATGGGAAGTTACTGAGGAGGGTAGCTGACTCTATAGCCACTCATATCTGTCATATTTTTAATCTGAGCCTGGAGGAAAGTCTTTGTCCTCAGGCCTGGAGGAAGCCAAATTAATTTCGCTACCCAAGAGTGGTAAAGCGGCCTTTACTGGTTCCAACAGCAGACCTATAAGCTTGCTGCCAGCTCTTAGCAAACTGTTGGAAGAAATTGCAAATACAATGCTATTTCTCTGTAAACAAATTAACAACAGACTTTCAGCATGCTTATAGAGAAGGGCACTCAACATGTACTGCACTGACACAAATGAGTGATGATTGTTTGAGAGAAATTGAAAACAAGAATATTGTGGGAGCTCTATTGTTAGATTTCAGTGCAGCCTTTGATATTATTGACCATAACCTGTTGTTTAAGAATGTCTGTGCTATGGCTTTTCATCCTCTGCCATAATAGAACTCAGAGGGTTTTTAATGGAAGCTTCTCTAATGTCTGACTGCATCACTTCTTATTTTTAATAAGAAACAATGTGTTAAAAAATCCCAAATGGTTTGCATTGTCTGTAAGGGAATTCTGCCCTATGTGCACAGAAGAGACCACAGGAAAACTTCTTTGATCAGAGGTTAGTTTGTTTAATAAGGATTGTAACCCGGAGTTTACACTTCCAGTAATATGCAAGGAAACACACTCAGTTCAAAAGATGGTGTTTTCCCTTTTTATCCCCTACTGAGGATCACCCCGCCCAGGGGGATGTCCCTTAACTTTAATATCATATAAGGTCATAATTAATCCCCTACTGAGGATCACCCCGTCCAGGGGATGTCCCTTAACTTTAATAGCCTATAAGCTACAGTTTTATATAGGGCCCTTATTGCATGGAACTTCCTTCCATCTCATGTTGATCAAATAAACAGCAAACCTGGTTTCAAAAAACAGATCAAGCAACACCTCACGGCACAACTCCTCTCCCCTATTTGACCCAGATAGTTTGTGTGTATGAATTGATATGTAGGTGTCATGATGTTGGCCTGGGATGGTAGGTGTATGACAGTCATAAATACCTCTTCCCCCTTTTTCCTCTCTCTACCCTACTGATGTGACATTAGAAAACCCCTTGGTTAACATAGAGATTCTGGGAACATCAGAAGGTGGGGGAAATGAACTATATTCTGGTAATCCGACCAATTGAACATATGCAGTGGTACTTAATGAATATGATGTCAGTTCGGTTGTTCAGTTCGGTATACACCGATTATACCAAACATTTGGAACACCTTCCTAATATGGAGTTGGACCCTCCCCTTTCTCCCTCAGAACATTCTCAGTTCGTCGGGGCATGGACTCTACAAGGTGTCGAAAGCTTTCCACAGAAATGCTTGCCCATGTTGACTCAATGCTTCCCACAATTGTGTCAAGTTGGCTGGATGTCCTTTGGGTGCAGTGGAGGCTCCTCAGGGAGGCTCCTCAGAGGAGGAAGGAAAGAACCATCGTCCTCAAGTTATTTTATTAAAAATAAAAATGGTAAAACATCTCAAAAGTTATCCTTTTTAGATAAAACTATACTAAATATAATCACGTCACCAAATAATTGATTAAAACATACTATTTTGCTTCCTCCTCTGGGTACATTGACCACAATACAAAACCTAGGAGGATTATGGTTCTCAAGGCTTCCATAGACTTATACTGTTATTATGACAACTTCCGGAGGACATCCTCCAACCCATCAGAGCTCTTGCAGCATGAACTGACATGATGTCCAACCAATGAAAGGATCAGCGAATGTATCTAGTACTGAAAGCATAAGCTACAGCTAGCTAGCACTGCAGTGTAGTTGACTAAAAGAGAGAAAAATACAATAGTTGAACAGTTTTGAACAAATTATTTTATTCCAAAATGAAGGAGAAGCGAGAGAGAAATATTTCATCATTTATTTTCCACTTTCAGTTTCACTTACTTAGCTAGCAAATGCAGCTATCTAGTTTAGCCTATTGAAACACTTGGCTCTAACAAAGGGATGCTATGTTAGCTAGCTGGTTCTGTGTTTGACACTTGGCTCTAACAAAGGGATGCTATGTTAGCTAGCTGGTTCTGTGTTTGACACTTGGCTCTAACAAAGAGATGCTATGTTAGCTAGCTGGTTCTGTGTTTGACACTTGGCTCTAACAAAGGGATGCTATGTTAGCTAGCTGGTTCTGTGTTTGACACTTGGCTCTAACAAAGGGATGCTATGTTAGCTAGCTGGTTCTGTGTTTGACACTTGGCTATAACAAAGGATGCTATGTTAGCTAGCTGGTTCTGTGTTTGACACTTGGCTCTAACAAAGGGATGCTATGTTAGCTAGCTGGTTCTGTGTTTGACACTTGGCTCTAACAAAGCGATGCTATGTTAGCTAGCTGGTTCTGTGTTTGACACTTGGCTCTAACAAAGCGATGCTATGTTAGCTAGCTGGTTCTGTGTTTGACACTTGGCTCTAACAAAGCGATGCTATGTTACCTAGCTGGTTCTGTGTTTGACCCTTGGCTATAACAAAGGGATGCTATGTTAGCTAGCTGGTTCTGTGTTTGACACTTGGCTCTAACAAAGGGATGCTATGTTAGCTAGCTGGTTCTGTGTTTGACACTTGGCTATAACAAAGGGATGCTATGTTAGCTAGCTGGTTCTGTGTTTGACACTTGGCTCTAACAAAGCGATGCTATGTTAGCTAGCTGGTTCTGTGTTTGACACTTGGCTATAACAAAGGGATGCTATGTTAGCTAGCTGGTTCTGTGTTTGACACTTGGCTCTAACAAAGGGATGCTATGTTAGCTAGCTGGTTCTGTGTTTGAACCTTTGAAAAGAGTATGGCCCCACACCCCCAGTTTTATTGTCCTTATGGTTGCTATCTATGAAGCAGGAATGTCTGGGAGGGTGAATGTGTGTGTGTGTGTGTGTGTGTGTGTGTGTGTGTGTGTGTGTGTGTGTGTGTGTGTGTGTGTGTGTGTGTGTGTGTGTGTGTGTGTGTGTGTGTGTGTGTGTGTGTGTGTGTGTGTGTGTTAGAAACAAGGTCCCTTGGCATTGTGTCCATTTCAAGTTTTCAACAACAATAAAACAGCCATCTAAATAATGTTTCTCAGCCAAACACACTGCCTAACACACTGCCTAACACACTGCCTAACACACTGCCTATAACACACTGCCTAACACACTGCCTAACACACTGCCTAACACACTGCCTATAACACACTGCCTAACACACAGCCTAACACACTGCCTAACACACTGCCTATAACACACTGCCTATAACACACTGCCTAACACACTGCCTATAACACACTGCCTAACACACTGCCTAACACACTGCCTAACACACTGCCTAACACACTGCCTAACACACTGCCTATAACACTGCCTAACACACTGCCTAACACACAGCCTAACACACTGCCTAACACACTGCCTAACACACTGCCTAACACACTGCCTAACACACTGCCTAACACACTGCCTAACACACTGCCTAACACACTGCCCAAAACACTGCTTAACACACTGCCTAACACACTGCCTATAACACTGCCTAACACACTGCCTAACACACTGCCTAACACACTGCCTAACACACTGCCTAACACACTGCCTATAACACACTGCCTAACACACTGCCTAACACACAGCCTAACACACTGCCTAACACACTGCCTAACACACTGCCTAACACACTGCCTTACACACTGCCTAACACACTGCCTAACACACTGCCTTACACACTGCCTAACACACTGCCTAACACACTGCCTAACACACTGCCTAACACACTGCCTAACACACTGCCTAACACACTGCCTAACACACTGCCTAACACACTGCCTAACACACTGCCTAACACACTGCCTAACACACAGCCTAACACACTGCCTAACACACAGCCTAACACACTGCCTAACACACTGCCTAACACACTGCCTAACACACAGCCTAACACACTGCCTAACACACTGCCTAACACACTGCCTAACACACTGCCTAACACACTGCCTAACACACTGCCTAACACACTGCCTAACACACTGCCTAACACACTGCCTAACACACAGCCTAACACACTGCCCAAAACACTGCTTAACACAGTGCCTAACACACTGCCTAACACACAGCCTAACACATTGCCTAACACACTGCCTAACACACTGCCTAACACACTGCCTAACACACTGCCTAACACACTGCCTATAACATACTGCCTAACACACTGCCTAACACACTGCCGAACACATTGCCTAACACACTGCCTAACACACTGCCTAACACACTGCCTAACACACAGCCTAACACACTGCCCAAAACACTGCTTAACACAGTGCCTAACACAGTGCCTAACACACTGCCTAACACACTGCCTAACACACTGCCTAACACACTGCCTATAACACACTGCCTAACACACTGCCTAACACACTGCCGAACACATTGCCTAACACACTGCCTAACACACTGCCTAACACACAGCCTAACACACTGCCCAAAACACTGCTTAACACAGTGCCTAACACACTGCCTAACACACTGCCTAACACACTGCCTAACACACTGCCTAACACAGCCTAACACACTGCCTAACACACAGCCTAACACACTGCCTAACACACTGCCTAACACACTGCCTAACACACAGCCTAACACACTGCCTAACACACTGCCTAACACACTGCCTAACACACTGCCTAACACACTGCCTAACACACTGCCTAACACACTGCCGAACACATTGCCTAACACACTGCCTAACATACTGCCTAACACACAGCCTAACACACTGCCCAAAACACTGCTTAACACAGTGCCTAACACACTGCCTAACACACTGCCTAACACACAGCCTAACACATTGCCTAACACACTGCCTAACACACTGCCTAACACAAAGCCTAACACAATGCCTAACACACTGCCTATAACACACTGCCTAACACACTGCCTAACACACTGCCGAACACACTGCCTAACACACTGCCTAACACACAGCCTAACACACTGCCCAAAACACTGCTTAACACAGTGCCTAACATACTGCCTAACACACAGCCTAACACACTGCCCAAAACACTGCTTAACACAGTGCCTAACACACTGCCTAACACACTGCCTAACACACAGCCTAACACATTGCCTAACACACTGCCTAACACACTGCCTAACACACTGCCTAACACACTGCCTAACACACTGCCTATAACACACTGCCTAACACACTGCCTAACACACTGCCGAACACACTGCCTAACACACTGCCTAACACACAGCCTAACACACTGCCCAAAACACTGCTTAACACAGTGCCTAACACACTGCCTAACACACTGCCTAACACACTGCCTCCTAACACACTGCCTAACACACTGCCTAACACAGTGCCTAACACACTGCCTAACACACTGCCTAACACACTGCCTAACACACTGCCTAACACACTGCCTAACACACAGCCTAACACACTGCCCAAAACACTGCTTAACACAGTGCCTAACACACTGCCTAACACACTGCCTAACACACTGCCTAACACACTGCCCAACACACTGCCTAACACACTGCCTAACACACTGCCTGACACACTGCCTAACACACAGCCTAACACACTGCCTAACACAATGCCTAACACACTGCCTAACACAATGCCTAACACACTGCCTAACACACTGCCTAACACACTGCCTAACACACAGCCTAACACACTGCCTAACACACTGCCTAACACACAGCTTAACACACTGCCTAACACACTGCCTAACACACTGCCTAACACACTGCCTAACACACAGCTTAACACACTGCCTAACACACTGCCTAACACACTGCCTAACACACTGCCTAACACACTGCCTAACACACTGCCTAACACACTGCCTAACACACTGCCTAACACACTGCCTAACACACTGCCTAACACACTGCCTAACACACTGCCTAACACACTGCCTAACACACTGCCTAACACACTGCCTAACACACTGTCAAACACACTGCCTAACACACTGCCTAACACACAGCTTAACACACTGCCTAACACACTGCCTAACACACTGCCTAACACACTGCCTAACACACTGCCTAACACACTGCCTAACACACTGCCTAACACACTGCCTAACACACTGCCTAACACACTGCCTAACACACTGCCTAACACACTGCCTAACACACTGCCTAACACACAGCCTAACACACTGCCTAACACACTGCCTAACACACTGCCTAACACACTGCCTAACACACTGCCTAACACACTGCCTAACACACTGTTGAGTTTCCTCTGCTAGGAGATATTCAATGTACAACAGTAGTATTCTGTAACAAGCAATACGTGTTAAATATGTGTCACAGTCAATCATGACAGCCTCTTTCTGAAAGGCCTTTACTTATGGCTAAACCCAGGATTTACATGCCGGACGGATGATCTACCCACGGAGGGAAAACTTACAGAGCTTTGATGGAGCAGGCAAGCGTCTTTGTGATGGTGAATTGAAACGGATAATGGTCAGGGCTAACCGGACCCTTTATCTGCAAGAAATTTAAAAAAAATGTTGAATTATAACTTGTGTTAAAATGTACTACATATTTTTAATTAAATCAATGGTTTTAAAAATGTATCTCACCATTTAACGAAAGGGGAAGCTGTCTTTTCCCTCACGCCAGGGTCTGTCGCAGAGAAATGTAATGTCTTTAAAAAAACATGTATTATTTTATAGTCTTTCCTACAATGTTATGTTATAAACATTACTGGTTATTAAAGTTTGTAATGATGTACAACTGTAGGCCTCCAATGTTTTTACATAAAACACACGTGATGCATGTTTAAATATTAGTCAAAATGTGGTAATTAATTCTAACATGTCTTAAAAAAGTTTGTACTAAAAGTTTTGGAATTAAATAAAAGGAATTTAGCTGTGCCTGCACTCTGACCTGTTATCTCAATGACATACTGTAATGTCCTCCTAAATGGATTGAAAAATGGATTGAAAAATGCTCCTTTTCTGGACAATAAATAGACAGGGTTCAAGAAAAGTGCATGCTCCTGGTGAGGCTCGAACTCACAACCTCGGCATTGCTTCGCTGCATACTGCTGTATAAGTACCACGCGCTAACCGATTGCGCCACAGGAGCCTGATACACTGGTTACCAATGTTTGTGTCTGTGGGGAGTAAAACTGTTGAATTATAACATTGCCCAGGCATACGCACTCAGAGCACTTTATTTCGGTAGAAGATCGTTTGAAACCAAGGTTTGCACTATCATGCATACAGCATGTCCAGATATCTGCCGACCCCCCGGGGTTAAATGTACATTGATATCTCTAATCAGCGCCCGGTGCTCCCCCCCTCGGGGTTAAACATTGATATCTCTAATCAGCGCCCCCCTCGGGGTTAAACATTGATACTTCTAATCAGCGCCCGATGCCCCCACCCCGGGGTTAAACATTGATATCTCTAATCAGCGCCCGGTGCCCCCACCCCGGTTGTAGACAAAATGTCTCGACATCCCCTCCTGTTGTTTGAATTCACTGCCTTTGTTCTGTAAACCAAATATACAGGGTGTTGCATACATGATATCTGTCGGAAATATGCCACCACGGCCCTGTAAACTCATTCCGTTCATTCTCTAGTTAGGGACACGGCCCTGTAAACTCATTCCGTTCATTCTCTAGTTAGGGACACGGCCCTGTAAACTCATTCCGTTCATTCTCTAGTTAGGGACACGGCCCTGTAAACTCATTCCGTTCATTCTCTAGTTAGGGACACGGCCCTGTAAACTCATTCCGTTCATTCTCTAGTTAGGGACACGGCCCTGTAAACTCATTCCGTTCATTCTCTAGTTAGGGACACGGCCCTGTAAACTCATTCCGTTCATTCTCTAGTTAGGGACACGGCCCTGTAAACTCATTCCGTTCATTCTCTAGTTAGGGACACGGCCCTGTAAACTCATTCCGTTCATTCTCTAGTTAGGGACACGGCCCTGTAAACTCATTCCGTTCATTCTCTAGTTAGGGACACGGCCCTGTAAACTCATTCCGTTCATTCTCTAGTTAGGGACACGGCCCTGTAAACTCATTCCGTTCATTCTCTAGTTAGGGACACGGCCCTGTAAACTCATTCCGTTCATTCTCTAGTTAGGGACACGGCCCTGTAAACTCATTCCGTACATTCTCTAGTTAGGGACACGGCCCTGTAAACTCATTCCGTACATTCTCTAGTTAGGGACACGGCCCTGTAAACTCATTCCGTTCATTCTCTAGTTAGGGACACGGCCCTGTAAACTCATTCCGTTCATTCTCTAGTTAGGGACACGGCCCTGTAAACTCATTCCGTACATTCTCTAGTTAGGGACACGGCCCTGTAAACTCATTCCGTTCATTCTCTAGTTAGGGACACGGCCCTGTAAACTCATTCCGTTCATTCTCTAGTTAGGGACACGGCCCTGTAAACTCATTCCGTACATTCTCTAGTTAGGGACACGGCCCTGTAAACTCATTCCGTACATTCTCTAGTTAGGGACACGGCCCTGTAAACTCATTCCGTTCATTCTCTAGTTAGGGACACGGCCCTGTAAACTCATTCCGTTCATTCTCTAGTTAGGGACACGGCCCTGTAAACTCATTCCGTTCATTCTCTAGTTAGGGACACGGCCCTGTAAACTCATTCCGTTCATTCTCTAGTTAGGGACACGGCCCTGTAAACTCATTCCGTTCATTCTCTAGTTAGGGACACGGCCCTGTAAACTCATTCCGTTCATTCTCTAGTTAGGGACACGGCCCTGTAAACTCATTCCGTTCATTCTCTAGTTAGGGACACGGCCCTGTAAACTCATTCCGTTCATTCTCTAGTTAGGGACACGGCCCTGTAAACTCATTCCGTTCATTCTCTAGTTAGGACACGGCCCTGTAAACTCATTCCGTTCATTCTCTAGTTAGGGACACGGCCCTGTAAACTCATTCCGTTCATTCTCTAGTTAGGGACACGGCCCTGTAAACTCATTCCGTTCATTCTCTTCTCTAGTTAGGGACACGGCCCTGTAAACTCATTCCGTTCATTCTCTAGTTAGGGACACGGCCCTGTAAACTCATTCCGTTCATTCTCTAGTTAGGGACACGGCCCTGTAAACTCATTCCGTACATTCTCTAGTTAGGGACACGGCCCTGTAAACTCATTCCGTACATTCTCTAGTTAGGGACACGGCCCTGTAAACTCATTCCGTTCATTCTCTAGTTAGGGACACGGCCCTGTAAACTCATTCCGTTCATTCTCTAGTTAGGGACACGGCCCTGTAAACTCATTCCGTTCATTCTCTAGTTAGGGACACGGCCCTGTAAACTCATTCCGTTCATTCTCTAGTTAGGGACACGGCCCTGTAAACTCATTCCGTTCATTCTCTAGTTAGGGACACGGCCCTGTAAACTCATTCCGTTCATTCTCTAGTTAGGGACACGGCCCTGTAAACTCATTCCGTTCATTCTCTAGTTAGGGACACGGCCCTGTAAACTCATTCCGTTCATTCTCTAGTTAGGGACACGGCCCTGTAAACTCATTCCGTTCATTCTCTAGTTAGGGACACGGCCCTGTAAACTCATTCCGTTCATTCTCTAGTTAGGGACACGGCCCTGTAAACTCATTCCGTTCATTCTCTAGTTAGGGACACGGCCCTGTAAACTCATTCCGTTCATTCTCTAGTTAGGGACACGGCCCTGTAAACTCATTCCGTTCATTCTCTAGTTAGGGACACGGCCCTGTAAACTCATTCCGTTCATTCTCTAGTTAGGGACACGGCCCTGTAAACTCATTCCGTTCATTCTCTAGTTAGGGACACGGCCCTGTAAACTCATTCCGTTCATTCTCTAGTTAGGGACACGGCCCTGTAAACTCATTCCGTTCATTCTCTAGTTAGGGACACGGCCCTGTAAACTCATTCCGTTCATTCTCTAGTTAGGGACACGGCCCTGTAAACTCATTCCGTTCATTCTCTAGTTAGGGACACGGCCCTGTAAACTCATTCCGTTCATTCTCTAGTTAGGGACACGGCCCTGTAAACTCATTCCGTTCATTCTCTAGTTAGGGACACGGCCCTGTAAACTCATTCCGTTCATTCTCTAGTTAGGGACACGGCCCTGTAAACTCATTCCGTTCATGCTCTAGTTAGGGACACGGCCCTGTAAACTCATTCCGTTCATTCTCTAGTTAGGGACACGGCCCTGTAAACTCATTCCGTTCATTCTCTAGTTAGGGACACGGCCCTGTAAACTCATTCCGTTCATTCTCTAGTTAGGGACACGGCCCTGTAAACTCATTCCGTTCATTCTCTAGTTAGGGACACGGCCCTGTAAACTCATTCCGTTCATTCTCTAGTTAGGGACACGGCCCTGTAAACTCATTCCGTTCATTCTCTAGTTAGGGACACGGCCCTGTAAACTCATTCCGTTCATTCTCTAGTTAGGGACACGGCCCTGTAAACTCATTCCGTTCATTCTCTAGTTAGGGACACGGCCCTGTAAACTCATTCCGTTCATTCTCTAGTTAGGGACACGGCCCTGTAAACTCATTCCGTTCATTCTCTAGTTAGGGACACGGCCCTGTAAACTCATTCCGTTCATTCTCTAGTTAGGGACACGGCCCTGTAAACTCATTCCGTTCATTCTCTAGTTAGGGACACGGCCCTGTAAACTCATTCCGTTCATTCTCTAGTTAGGGACACGGCCCTGTAAACTCATTCCGTTCATTCTCTAGTTAGGGACACGGCCCTGTAAACTCATTCCGTTCATTCTCTAGTTAGGGACACGGCCCTGTAAACTCATTCCGTTCATTCTCTAGTTAGGGACACGGCCCTGTAAACTCATTCCGTTCATTCTCTAGTTAGGGACACGGCCCTGTAAACTCATTCCGTTCATTCTCTAGTTAGGGACACGGCCCTGTAAACTCATTCCGTTCATTCTCTAGTTAGGGACACGGCCCTGTAAACTCATTCCGTTCATTCTCTAGTTAGGGACACGGCCCTGTAAACTCATTCCGTTCATTCTCTAGTTAGGGACACGGCCCTGTAAACTCATTCCGTTCATTCTCTAGTTAGGGACACGGCCCTGTAAACTCATTCCGTTCATGCTCTAGTTAGGGACACGGCCCTGTAAACTCATTCCGTTCATTCTCTAGTTAGGGACACGGCCCTGTAAACTCATTCCGTTCATTCTCTAGTTAGGGACACGGCCCTGTAAACTCATTCCGTTCATTCTCTAGTTAGGGACACGGCCCTGTAAACTCATTCCGTTCATTCTCTAGTTAGGGACACGGCCCTGTAAACTCATTCCGTTCATTCTCTAGTTAGGGACACGGCCCTGTAAACTCATTCCGTTCATTCTCTAGTTAGGGACACGGCCCTGTAAACTCATTCCGTTCATTCTCTAGTTAGGGACACGGCCCTGTAAACTCATTCCGTTCATTCTCTAGTTAGGGACACGGCCCTGTAAACTCATTCCGTTCATTCTCTAGTTAGGGACACGGCCCTGTAAACTCATTCCGTTCATTCTCTAGTTAGGGACACGGCCCTGTAAACTCATTCCGTTCATTCTCTAGTTAGGGACACGGCCCTGTAAACTCATTCCGTTCATTCTCTAGTTAGGGACACGGCCCTGTAAACTCATTCCGTTCATTCTCTAGTTAGGGACACGGCCCTGTAAACTCATTCCGTTCATTCTCTAGTTAGGGACACGGCCCTGTAAACTCATTCCGTTCATTCTCTAGTTAGGGACACGGCCCTGTAAACTCATTCCGTTCATTCTCTAGTTAGGGACACGGCCCTGTAAACTCATTCCGTTCATTCTCTAGTTAGGGACACGGCCCTGTAAACTCATTCCGTTCATTCTCTAGTTAGGGACACGGCCCTGTAAACTCATTCCGTTCATTCTCTAGTTAGGGACACGGCCCTGTAAACTCATTCCGTTCATTCTCTAGTTAGGGACACGGCCCTGTAAACTCATTCCGTTCATTCTCTAGTTAGGGACACGGCCCTGTAAACTCATTCCGTTCATTCTCTAGTTAGGGACACGGCCCTGTAAACTCATTCCGTTCATTCTCTAGTTAGGGACACGAACGCGGAGCGAGTCTAGTGGAGCATATACTTTAACACTATGTTAGCACAGCTTTAGCACAGGCCAACAGCCCCGAATATATAGTGGCCAGGACAGATAAAAAGATAGTCTGTGAATCCTCCTCACGGATATTTCTGAAGGCTACTGGACATAAGTGATTGGGGAAGCGACTGTTAGACGGGGATTCTCAGAAGCAAACCTTCCGTTACGTAGCCCTTCACCATCACACGGCGTAAGTCCAAATAACCGCGTACCCAAGAATATTTAGATAGTTAAAAAAACGAAAAGTGTGCACTCTGAACGATTTCGGAAGAGCAGATGAAACAGATGCTATTTTTTTTTTAAGGCCGTCAGTTTTTGTACTGACGGCCTTACCCTAACTCCAAACACCAGGCAGCAGTCCCAGGACAGGACGGGGAATCCATCCTTCCTCGTGGCCTTACCCTAACTCCAAACACCAGGCAGCAGTCCCAGGACAGGACGGGGAATCCTTCCTTCCTCATGGCCTTACCCTAACTCCAAACACCAGGCAGCAGTCCCAGGACAGGACGGGGAATCCTTCCTTCCTCATGGCCTTACCCTAACTCCAAACACCAGGCAGCAGTCCCAGGACAGGACGGGGAATCCTTCCTTCCTCACTGAACTTTTTTGAAGGGGAGCTGAATATTCAAGGCGATGTGTGTATATAGATATATATTATTTAAGAATGATAGGTATTAATTCTAGGCATTTACATGTTTTTAAAAAATGAAGACTATTTATACAATGTTTTTTATCCATACTGTTTGTAAACAATAGCTTCTGCCCTCTTAGGGTCGACTTGACCCGCTTATTGATTAGAAAGTTAGGCCACCTATATTTATATTCAATCTGTGATTAGAAACGATCATTAGAAGCTATGACAAAACTATGATAATAAACTATATAAACAACTATGAAGACAGGGCTGCGTGTGTGGGAACGATGACCTATTATTTAAGTGTGGAATATATTCTTTCTCTCTCTCTCTCTCTCTCTCTCTCTCTCTCTCAATTCAATTCAATTCAAGGGCTTTATTGGCATGGGAAACATGTGTTAACATTGCCAAAGCAAGTGAGGTAGATAATATATAAAGTGAATATATAAAGTGAAAAACAACAAAAATGAACAGTGAACATTACACATACAGAAGTTTCAAAACAATAAAGACATTACAAATGTCATATTATATATATATACAATGTACAAATAGTTAAAGGACACAAGATAAAATAAATAAGCATAAATATGGGTTGTATTTACAATGGTGTTTGTTCTTCACTGGTTGCCCTTTTCTCGTGGCAACGGGTCACAAATCTTGCTGCTGTGATGGCACACTGTGGAATTTCACCTAGTAGATATGGGAGTTTTTCAAAATTGGATTTGTTTTTGAATTCTTTGTGGATCTGTGTGATCTGGGGGAAATATGTATCTCTAATATGGTCATACATCATCTCTCTCTCTCTCTACCCCTCTCTCTCTCTACCTCTCTCTCTCTCTCTACCCCTCTCTCTCTCTACCTCTCTCTCTCTCTACTTCTCTCTCTCTCTCTCTCTACCCCTCTCACTCTCGCTACCTCTCTCTCTCTCTACCCTCTCTCTCTCTACCTCTCTCTCTCTACTTCTCTCTCTACCCCTCTCTCTCTCTCTCTCTCTCTCTCTCTCTCTCTCTCTCTCAGGCTATGAAAAAGACAAAAGATAGGACATTGACTCCTGAGTGTTGAACTTGTGCTTTTACTCTACAGCAACCCTGGTTGTTATATGACCCTGAGGGTCATCTATGAATGTTGGAGCATCTACAACTATTGAAGATGCTTTCAGGGTTTTTCAGAAATACATTTGGTTTGCAGATATGTATTATTATAAAAAATAATAACATTATTATCATCTTTAATATTATTATGATACATGTGAGACATAACCTAAAATGTCAACGTAGACAACTTACAAGAATGTGTTTACCAGGCTGTGATGAAAACGCTCTAATTCAAACATGCAAGGGTATATATATGATATATATGATATATATATATGATTTCAAACTGTTGCTGCAATATCACTTCTCAATGTCTGTACATTTCAAGCTTTCAACAACAATAAACCAACCATCTCAATAATGTTTCTCAGACTTACACACTGTTGAGTTTCCTATTTACTAAAGAAACAACCACTAAGACAAAACACAAAGAGTTGTAATATAATCTGGAAACATGTCATTCTATACGGAAAACGGGTACATTCTGAAAGATTATGTCGATGTGATTTTTAATTCATCTCTCAATTTAGGATAATACTGTTTATTTTATACTTTACTTCAATTGTATTAATTATCACGTCTCATACCCGGCTAATACACTACAATGCAAACAGCTATGGAATTAACCCAGAACAGGTGTGTGTCTTTTTTGGATCAATGATTGATCAAGAATTCCCAATAGGCTTGTGTCACGTCCTGACCAATACCAGCAACAGTGTGTGAAAACCTTGTGAAGACTTACAGAAAACGTTTCACCTCTGTCATTGCAAACAAAGGGTACATAACAAAGTATTGAGATAAACTTTTATTATTTTCCACCATAATTTGCAATAATAAATTAATTAATAAATCACTGATATCGATTAGGGGGGAAATCAGGTTGTACGTGCTGTTGAAACTAACACAACTAAACAAAACACCTGAAAATGGGAGATATCTTTTGCCTCACTGGTTAGAGGACAACCTGCAGAAGACAGTCAGCTACATGTTGGAGGGATGCGCTTCAATTATGTCTCCAAAATTAAACTAACAGCTCAAACACCACACGGAATCTGGGAATAATGTGTACATCACTGGTTAGAGGACAATTTGTAGACAACAGCTAGTTACATTTTGAAGTGATGCATTTTAATTCAAGTGGGTTGCCAACGAGGTAAGTGTAACGCAACACTTTTTGGTTAAATAATACTCTTTCAATACAGAGCCTGGATTTTCCCCTGATGAGGCTCATATCCACATGACACTTAAATCAACAGTTTGTTCCACCATTGGGGGCCAGAGCAGCGAACAGTTTTGACTGGGCTGAGCGGGAACTGTACTTCCTCAGTGGTAGGGAGGCGAGCAGGCCAGAGGTGGAAGAACGCAGTGCCCTTGTTTGGGTGTAGGGCCTGATCAGAGCCTGGAGGTACTGAGGTGCCGTTCCCCTCACAGCTCCGTAGGCAAGCACCATGGTCTTGTAGCGGATGCGAGCTTCAACTGGAAGCCAGTGGAGAGAGCGGAGGAGCGGGGTGACGTGAGAGAACTTGGGAAGGTTGAACACCAGACGGGCTGCGGCGTTCTGGATGAGTTGTAGGGGTTTAATGGCACAGGCAGGAGCCCAGCCAACAGCGAGTTGCAGTAATCCAGACGGGAGATGACAAGTGCCTGGATTAGGACCTGCGCCGCTTCCTGTGTGAGGCAGGGTCGTACTCTGCGGATGTTGTAGAGCATGAACCTACAGGAACGGGCCACCGCCTTGATGTTAGTTGAGAACGACAGGTTGTTGTCCAGGATCACGCCAAGGTTCTTAGCGCTCTGGGAGGAGGACACAATGGAGTTGTCAACCGTGATGGCGAGATCATGGAACGGGCAGTCCTTCCCGGGAGGGAGAGCAGCTCCGTCTTGCCGAGGTTCAGCTTGAGGTGGTGATCCGTCATCCACACTGATATGTCTGCCAGACATGCAGAGATGCGATTCGCCACCTGGTCATCAGAAGGGGGAAAGGAGAAGATTAATTGTGTGTCGTCTGCATAGCAATGATAGGAGAGACCATGTGAGGTTATGACAGAGCCAAGTGACTTGGTGTATATACTTGTTCTCCCCACTGTATATATCATTATTTATCATTATATATCATTAAACTAAACCTAACTAGTCTAAACCTGATAGTATAACAATAGTAGTAATTATAATGTATTATATACAACACTTTTCATTACAAAGACCATCTCAGACTGTAAAAACTAACAAAACCCATGTAGAGATCTGGCAGGTCTTGGTGATGGTCTTCCACAGATTCAGATGATGTGTTGTTCAGTCAGGCAGTTCAGAGAGGCTGGGCAGTAGTTTAAAAGGAGGGGGCAGCGATGTCACAGAGGGGGCAACGATGGTCACAGAGGGAGCAGCGATGTCACAGAGGGAGCAGCGATGTCACAGAGGGGGCAGCGACGTCACAGAGGGGGCAGCGACGTCACAGAGGGGGCAGCGACGTCACAGAGGGGGCAGCGACGTCACAGAGGGGGCAGCGACGTCACAGAGAGGGGGGCAGCGACGTCACAGAGGGGGCAGCGACGTCACAGAGGGGGCAGCGACGTCACAGAGGGGCAGCGACGTCACAGAGGGGGCAGCGACGTCACAGAGGGGGCAGCGACGTCACAGAGGGGGCAGCGACGTCACAGAGGGAGCAGCGACGTCACAGAGGGAGCAGCGACGTCACAGAGGGAGCAGCGACGTCACAGAGGGGGCAGCGACGTCACAGAGGGAGCAGCGACGTCACAGAGGGAGCAGCGACGTCACAGAGGGGGCAGCGACGTCACAGAGGGGGCAGCGACGTCACAGGAGGGAGCAGCGACGTCACAGAGGGAGCAGCGATGTCACAGGAGGAAGCAGCGATGTCACAGAGGGGGCAGCGATGTCACAGAGGAGCAGAGATGTCACAGAGGGAGCAGCGATGTCACAGAGGGGGCAGCGATGTCACAGGAGGAAGCAGCGATGTCACAGAGGGAGCAGCGACGTCACAGAGGGGGCAGCGACGTCACAGAGGGGGCAGCGACGTCACAGAGGAGCAGCGACGTCACAGAGGGAGCAGCGACGTCACAGAGGGGCAGCGATGTCACAGGAGGAAGCAGCGATGTCACAGAGGGGCAGCGACGTCACAGAGGGGGCAGCGACGTCACAGAGGGGGCAGCGACGTCACAGAGGGGCAGCGACGTCACAGAGGGGGCAGCGACGTCACAGAGGGGGCAGCGGCGTCACAGAGGGAGCAGCGACGTCACAGAGGGGCAGCGACGTCACAGAGGGGCAGCGACGTCACAGAGGGAGCAGCGACGTCACAGAGGGAGCAGCGACGTCACAGAGGGAGCAGCGACGTCACAGAGGGGGCAGCGACGTCACAGAGGGGGCAGCGACGTCACAGAGGGGGCAGCGACGTCACAGGAGGGAGCAGCGACGTCACAGAGGGAGCAGCGATGTCACAGGAGGAAGCAGCGATGTCACAGAGGGGGCAGCGATGTCACAGAGGGAGCAGAGATGTCACAGAGGGAGCAGCGATGTCACAGAGGGGGCAGTGATGTCACAGGAGGAAGCAGCGATGTCACAGAGGGAGCAGCGATGTCACAGGAGGAAGCAGCGATGTCACAGAGGGGGCAGCGATGTCACAGAGGGAGCAGAGATGTCACAGAGGGAGCAGAGATGTCACAGAGGGAGCAGAGATGTCACAGGGGAGCAGAGATGTCACAGAGGGAGCAGCAATGTCACAGAGGGGGCAGCAATGTCACAGAGGAGAGCAGCGATGTCAGTTACTCAGACCGGAGCTCTTCACCAGGCTCCTCCTCTAACATGGAGCCAGTTTTATCATGTAGAAGTTTTATTCAGGTCTCTATTAAGTATTTAACTAAATAATCTGTTTGTCTTTGACAGGAGAGAGACCAGCCTCTCACTCTGACAGCGGAAAGAGTCCTTCAGGGGAACCAGACCCAGAGACGCCCAAACCAGGGAGACCACACCACTGCTCCCAATGTGAAAAGAGATTTTCCAAATCAGGGGACCTAAAACGGCATGAGAGGACACACACAGGGGAGAAACCTTTCCAATGTTCCCAGTGTGGAAAGTGTTTTAACCGCTTAAGCAACCTGAAGGCCCATGAGAGGACACACACACATTATTTCCAATGTTCCCAGTGTGGGAAGCATTTTGCCTGCTTAAGCAGGCTGAAGAGGCATGAGAGGACACACACAGGGGAAAATCCTTTCCAATGTTCCCAGTGTGGGAAGCATTTTACCCGCTTAAAGTGCCTGACGACGCATGAGAGGACACACACAGGGGAAAAGCCCTACCAATGTTCCCAGTGTGGGAAGCATTTTACCCGCTTAAGGAGCCTGGAGGAGCATGAGAGGATACACACAGGGGAAAATCCTTTCCAATGTTCCCAGTGTGGAAAGCATTTTACCCGCTTAAGGAGCCTGGAGGAGCATGAAAAGATACACACAGGGGAAAAGCCCTACCAATGCTCCCTGTGTGGAAAGAGTTTTACCCGCTTAAGTAGCCTGAAGAAGCATGAAAAGATACACACAGGGGAAAAGCCCTACCAATGCTCCCTGTGTGGAAAGAGTTTTACCAACTTAAGACATCTGAATAAGCATACATCTACCAGTGCTCTTATTGTGGAAAGACATTTTCCCAGTCAGACGACCTGAAATCACATGAGAGAATAGAGAGGCTGTGTTCTGACTTGTGTTTTTTTATTTTAATAAACTTGCAAAAATGTATTTAAAAAAAACAGTTTTTGCTTTACACACACTGAATAAGCATGAAAGAATACATACACAGGAGGAGAAGACATACCACTGCTCTCAGTGTGGAAAGACATTTTCCCAGTTAGAGGACCTGAAATCACACGAGAGAATAGAGAGGCTGTGTTCTGACTTGTGTTTTTGACCTGAGAATTGAGGTTTTTGTTTTTGCCAAATGAAATCATATTGTTTACATGAAATCAATAACAAAATAGACCTACTTTTGTTTAAATTTTATCTGGAGACCTGATCTAAAATCCGATTAAACACAATTTGGAGTTTTGTTTTGATTATAAACTTTAATGGATACAACTATAAACCCTCTGTTGTTCATTATAATTTGGGGATTCATTATTATATAGATTAATGGAGTTTAGGATTTCTTGATTCTAATGTTGATCCTCTTGAATGTGATGTGATCTGGCTGTATTACATGATTTAGATATTGCACCTTGCAAATTATTGAATAAATTAATAGAATGAGCATTACTTGATTTTGAACTTTGAAACCTCTTGAAATTTAGTAATTTTGTTAATTTGTTTACTAGACACGTCAAGATAAAGGACAATGACAATGTGGTGGTGTTTTTTATAACAACATGGATAAGTTGTTGACATGAAAAACATGAATGTTCCCATCCACTATGTAGATGCAGTATAGAGCTAGTTGTTGACCTGAAAAACATGAATGTTCCCATCCACTATGTAGAAGCAGTATAGAGCTAGTTGTTGACCTGAAAAACATGAATGTTCCCATCCACTATGTAGAAGCAGTATAGAGTTGTTTATTTTGATATTATCTGTTGACTGAATAAATCAGAGCTAGTTGTTGATTTGACTGAATCTGAATTTGCATTGAATACAGATGTGAAGTTTATTTTAAATCCTCACCAATCGATCAACAAAAAACTTGACTTTCTAAGTCTCAATATAATATTAAACTTTTGAAAGAATTTTAAAAAATGTATTAAACAATTCCTGTACCCACTCCAGTCAGCAGATGGCGATGTGCGTCTTTCAGGCGATGCTTCTAGCGTGACATAATCTGGAGGACGAGACGCTTCTTCTTTAAAAAAAAACAACTAATTAAGGTTAGAGTTCGACTGGTTAACTGACATGATGAAAGCGATGTGCATCCATGGGGCAGAAGTCAGTGTGCTGTTGTGATTCTGGATGGACAGATAGCGATGAACAATGACAAGAAGCTGTAATGTGGGGAATCGTAGGCGGCTCTTCTTCTTGATAAGTGTCTCGTTTAGAGGTGTTTTGACTGACGGCATATCTATGTTAAACTTCACTAGCTGGCTAACCAACTGTAACAATGTATCTGAGACACAACAGGTGCTCATTGTGCCAATGTATTTATGTTTTTCAATCAACAATTTGAGAAATATAGTGTACATGTTGGGAATAATCGAGACCAACCCCGTCTGTTTTGCCCCATATTTGAGCACGTGTCGGGTTTGTTGCTACAACCAACCCATCTATAAGGTGTGGTTAAGGTTAGGTGTTAAATCAGATTGTAATAATATCTTGTTTAGAAATAGGGAGGGGTTTATCTATTTGTGGCTGTGGTAACTAGTGACGACACAACAACAACAACAGCTAGTCGGTCACCTCCGTTGCCAAAAATAGCGGTTCTTCAGTGTTTCACTGTGGTCAACACTCGCTACACGCTGTCCAGCCATCCGCTCTTCAGTTTCCTCTTGAATTTGCGTGCGTGAATACAAAACGTTTTTTCTTCTTCTGGGAAACTGAGTCAGATGAGTCGTGCATTTTATTTCATTTTTTTTTTGTGCCTTATCAAAAGTTACTTTGATATCACGGGTAGAGTGAGGCTGCACAGTAGCCACGGTGGTGCTGTTTTGGAAATGTTAAATCGTTAAAGCCAGTTTACACCCTTACAACAACAACAAATACAATTGCGATTTTGAAACTGCAGTAAAAGTGGGGTAATTGTGGTATTTCAGATAGAGAATAACTGCAGTAAAAGTGGGGTGACTGGTATTTCAGATAGAGAATAACTACAGTAAAAGTGGGGTGATTGTGGTATTTCAGATAGAGAATAACTGCAGTAAAAGTGGGGTGACTGTGGTATTTCAGATAGAGAATAACTACAGTAAAAGTGGGGTGACTGTGGTATTTCGGATAGAGAATAACTACAGTAAAAGTGGGGTGACTGTGGTATTTCGGATAGAGAATAACTGCAGTAAAAGTGGGGTGACTGTGGTATTTCGGATAGAGAATAACTGCAGTAAAAGTGGGGTGACTGGTATTTCAGATGCAGAATATCTGCAGTAAAAGTGGGGTGACTGGTATTTCCGATGCAGAATAACTGCAGTAAAAGTGGGGTGACTGGTATTTCAGATGCAGAATATCTGCAGTAAAAAAGTGGGGTGACTGGTATTTCCGATGCAGAATAACTGCAGTAAAAGTGGGGTGACTGTGGTATTTCGGATAGAGAATAACTGCAGTAAAAGTGGGGTGACTGTGGTATTTCCGATGCAGAATAACTGCAGTAAAAGTGGGGTGACTGTGGTATTTCGGATGCAGAGTAACTGCAGTAAAAGTGGGGTGACTGTGGTATTTCGGATAGAGAATAACTGCAGTAAAAGTGGGGTGACTGGTATTTCCGATGCAGAATAACTGCAGTAAAAGTGGGGTGACTGTGGTATTTCGGATAGAGAATAATTGCAGTTAAAGTGGGATGACTGTGGTATTTCAGATGCAGAATAACTGCAGTAAAAGTGGGGTGACTGTGGTATTTCGGATAGAGAATAACTGCAGTAAAAGTGGGGTGACTGTGGTATTTCCGATGCAGAATAACTGCAGTAAAAGTGGGGTGACTGTGGTATTTCGGATGCAGAGTAACTGCAGTAAAAGTGGGGTGACTGTGGTATTTCGGATGCAGAGTAACTGCAGTAAAAGTGGGGTGACTGGTATTTCAGATGCAGAATATCTGCAGTAAAAGTGGGGTGACTGGTATTTCCGATGCAGAATAACTGCAGTAAAAGTGGGGTGAATGTGGTATTTCGGATAGAGAATAATTGCAGTAAAAGTGGGGTGACTGTGGTATTTCGGATAGAGAATAACTGCAGTAAAAGTGGGGTGACTGTGGTATTTCGGATAGAGAATAACTGCAGTAAAAGTGGGGTGACCGTGGTATTTCGGATAGAGAATAATTGCAGTAAAAGTGGGGTGACTGTGGTATTTCGGATAGAGAATAACTGCAGTAAAAGTGGGGTGACTGTGGTATTTTGGATAGAGAATAACTAACTGCAGTAAAAGTGGGGTGACTGTGGTATTTCGGATAGAGAATAACTACAGTAAAAGTGGGGTGACTGTGGTATTTCGGATAGAGAATAACTGCAGTAAAAGTGGGGTGACTGTGGTATTTCGGATAGAGAATAATTGCAGTAAAAGTGGGGTGACTGTGGTATTTCGGATAGAGAATAACTGCAGTAAAAGTGGGGTGACTGTGGTATTTCGGATAGAGAATAACTGCAGTAAAAGTGGGGTGACTGTGGTAGTTCGGATAGAGAATAACTGCAGTAAAAGTGGGGTGACTGTGGTATTTCGGATAGAGAATAACTGCAGTAAAAGTGGGGTGACTGGTATTTCAGATGCAGAATATCTGCAGTAAAAGTGGGGTGACTGGTATTTCCGATGCAGAATAACTGCAGTAAAAGTGGGGTGACTGTGGTATTTCGGATGCAGAGTAACTGCAGTAAAAGTGGGGTGACTGTGGTATTTCGGATAGAGAATAACTGCAGTAAAAGTGGGGTGACTGGTATTTCCGATGCAGAATAACTGCAGTAAAAGTGGGGTGACTGTGGTATTTCGGATAGAGAATAATTGCAGTTAAAGTGGGATGACTGTGGTATTTCAGATGCAGAATAACTGCAGTAAAAGTGGGGTGACTGTGGTATTTCGGATAGAGAATAACTGCAGTAAAAGTGGGGTGACTGTGGTATTTCGGATAGAGAATAACTGCAGTAAAAGTGGGGTGACTGTGGTATTTCCGATGCAGAATAACTGCAGTAAAAGTGGGGTGACTGTGGTATTTCGGATGCAGAGTAACTGCAGTAAAAGTGGGGTGACTGTGGTATTTCGGATAGAGAATAACTGCAGTAAAAGTGGGGTGACTGGTATTTCCGATGCAGAATAACTGCAGTAAAAGTGGGGTGACTGTGGTATTTCGGATGCAGAGTAACTGCAGTAAAAGTGGGGTGACTGTGGTATTTCGGATAGAGAATAACTGCAGTAAAAGTGGGGTGACTGGTATTTCCGATGCAGAATAACTGCAGTAAAAGTGGGGTGACTGTGGTATTTCGGATGCAGAGTAACTGCAGTAAAAGTGGGGTGACTGTGGTATTTCGGATAGAGAATAACTGCAGTAAAAGTGGGGTGACTGGTATTTCCGATGCAGAATAACTGCAGTAAAAGTGGGGTGACTGTGGTATTTCCGATGCAGAATAACTGCAGTAAAAGTGGGGTGACTGTGGTATTTCGGATAGAGAATAACTGCAGTAAAAGTGGGGTGACTGGTATTTCGGATAGAGAATAACTGCAGTAAAAGTGGGGTGACTGTGGTATTTCGGATGCAGAATAATTGCAGTAAAAGTGGGGTGACTGTGGTATTTTGGATAGAGAATAACTGCAGTAAAAGTGGGGTGACTGTGGTATTTCCGATGCAGAATAACTGCAGTAAAAGTGGGGTGACTGTGGTATTTCGGATAGAGAATAACTGCAGTAAAAGTGGGGTGACTGTGGTATTTTGGATGCAGAGTAACTGCAGTAAAAGTGGGGTGACTGTGGTATTTCAGATAGAGAATAACTGCAGTAAAAGTGGGGTGACTGTGGTATTTCAGATAGAGAATAACTACAGTAAAAGTGGGGTGACTGTGGTATTTCAGATAGAGAATAACTGCAGTAAAAGTTGGGTGACTGGTATTTCGGATAGAGAATAACTGCAGTAAAGGTGGGGTGACTGTGGTATTTCAGATAGAGAATAACTGCAGTAAAAGTGGGGTGACTGTGGTATTTCGGATAGAGAATAACTACAGTAAAAGTGGGGTGACTGTGGTATTTCAGATAGAGAATAACTGCAGTAAAAGTGGGGTGACTGGTATTTCGGATAGAGAATAACTGCAGTAAAGGTGGGGTGACTGTGGTATTTCAGATAGAGAATAACTACAGTAAAAGTGGGGTGACTGTGATATTTCAGATAGAGAATAACTACAGTAAAAGTGGGGTGACTGTGGTATTTCGGATAGAGAATAACTACAGTAAAAGTGGGGTGACTGTGGTATTTCAGATAGAGAATAACTGCAGTAAAAGTGGGGTGACTGGTATTTCGGATGCAGAATAACTGCAGTAAAAGTGGGGTGACTGGTATTTCGGATAGAGAGTAACTGCAGTAAAAGTGGGGTGACTGGTATTTCAGATAGAGAATAACTGCAGTAAAAGTGGGGTGACTGTGGTATTTCAGATAGAGAATAACTGCAGTAAAAGTGGGGTGACTGTGGTATTTCAGATAGAGAATAACTACAGTAAAAGTGGGGTGACTGTGGTATTTCAGATAGAGAATAACTACAGTAAAAGTGGGGTGACTGTGGTATTTCAGATAGAGAATAACTGCAGTAAAAGTGGGGTGACTGGTATTTCGGATAGAGAATAACTGCAGTAAAAGTGGGGTGACTGTGGTATTTCGGATAGAGAATAACTGCAGTAAAATTGGGGTGACTGTGGTATTTCAGATAGAGAATAACTGCAGTAAAAGTGGGGTGACTGTGGTATTTCAGATAGAGAATAACTGCAGTAAAAGTGGGGTGACTGTGGTATTTCGGATAGAGAATAACTGCAGTAAAAGTGGGGTGACTGTGGTATTTCGGATAGAGAATAACTACAGTAAAAGTGGGGTGACTGTGGTATTTCGGATAGAGAATAACTACAGTAAAAGTGGGGTGACTGTGGTATTTCAGATAGAGAATAACTGCAGTAAAAGTGGGGTGACTGTGGTATTTCGGATAGAGAATAACTACAGTAAAAGTGGGGTGACTGTGGTATTTCGGATGCAGAGTAACTGCAGTAAAAGTGGGGTGACTGTGGTAGTTCGGATAGAGAATAACTGCAGTAAAAGTGGGGTGACTGGTATTTCCGATGCAGAATAACTGCAGTAAAAGTGGGGTGACTGTGGTATTTCCGATGCAGAATAACTGCAGTAAAAGTGGGGTGACTGTGGTATTTCGGATGCAGAGTAACTGCAGTAAAAGTGGGGTGACTGTGGTAGTTCGGATAGAGAATAACTGCAGTAAAAGTGGGGTGACTGTGGTATTTCGGATAGAGAATAACTGCAGTAAAAGTGGGGTGACTGGTATTTCAGATGCAGAATATCTGCAGTAAAAGTGGGGTGACTGGTATTTCCGATGCAGAATAACTGCAGTAAAAGTGGGGTGACTGTGGTATTTCGGATGCAGAGTAACTGCAGTAAAAGTGGGGTGACTGTGGTATTTCGGGTAGAGAATAACTGCAGTAAAAGTGGGGTGACTGGTATTTCCGATGCAGAGTAACTGCAGTAAAAGTGGGGTGACTGTGGTATTTCGGATAGAGAATAACTGCAGTAAAAGTGGGGTGACTGGTATTTCCGATGCAGAATAACTACAGTAAAAGTGGGGTGACTGTGGTATTTTGGATAGAGAATAACTGCAGTAAAAGTGGGGTGAATGTGGTATTTCGGATAGAGAATAACTGCAGTAAAAGTGGGGTGACTGTGGTATTTCGGATAGAGAATAACTGCAGTAAAAGTGGGGTGACTGTGGTATTTCGGATAGAGAATAACTGCAGTAAAAGTGGGGTGACCGTGGTATTTCGGATAGAGAATAACTGCAGTAAAAGTGGGGTGACTGTGGTATTTCCGATGCAGAATAACTGCAGTAAAAGTGGGGTGACTGTGGTATTTCCGATGCAGAATAACTGCAGTAAAAGTGGGGTGACTGTGGTATTTCGGATGCAGAGTAACTGCAGTAAAAGTGGAGTGACTGTGGTATTTCGGATAGAGAATAACTGCAGTAAAAGTGGGGTGACTGGTATTTCCGATGCAGAATAACTGCAGTAAAAGTGGGGTGACTGTGGTATTTCGGATGCAGAGTAACTGCAGTAAAAGTGGGGTGACTGTGGTATTTCGGATAGAGAATAACTGCAGTAAAAGTGGGGTGACTGGTATTTCCGATGCAGAATAACTGCAGTAAAAGTGGGGTGACTGTGGTATTTCGGATAGAGAATAACTGCAGTAAAAGTGGGGTGACCGTGGTATTTTGGATAGAGAATAACTGCAGTAAAAGTGGGGTGACTGTGGTATTTTGGATAGAGAATAACTGCAGTAAAAGTGGGGTGACTGTGGTATTTCCGATGCAGAATAACTGCAGTAAAAGTGGGGTGACTGTGGTATTTCCGATGCAGAATAACTGCAGTAAAAGTGGGGTGACTGGTATTTCGGATAGAGAATAACTGCAGTAAAAGTGGGGTGACTGTGGTATTTCGGATGCAGAGTAACTGCAGTAAAAGTGGGGTGACTGTGGTATTTCGGATAGAGAATAACTGCAGTAAAAGTGGGGTGACTGGTATTTCCGATGCAGAATAACTGCAGTAAAAGTGGGGTGACTGTGGTATTTCGGATAGAGAATAATTGCAGTTAAAGTGGGATGACTGTGGTATTTCAGATGCAGAATAACTGCAGTAAAAGTGGGGTGACTGTGGTATTTTGGATAGAGAATAACTGCAGTAAAAGTGGGGTGACTGGTATTTCGGATAGAGAATAACTGCAGTAAAAGTGGGGTGACTGTGGTATTTCGGATAGAGAATAACTGCAGTAAAAGTGGGGTGACTGTGGTATTTCGGATGCAGAATAATTGCAGTAAAAGTGGGGTGACTGTGGTATTTTGGATAGAGAATAACTGCAGTAAAAGTGGGGTGACTGTGGTATTTCCGATGCAGAATAACTGCAGTAAAAGTGGGGTGACTGTGGTATTTCGGATAGAGAATAACTGCAGTAAAAGTGGGGTGACTGTGGTAGTTCGGATAGAGAATAACTGCAGTAAAAGTGGGGTGACTGTGGTATTTCGGATAGAGAATAACTGCAGTAAAAGTGGGGTGACTGGTATTTCAGATGCAGAATATCTGCAGTAAAAGTGGGGTGACTGTGTATTTCCGATGCAGAATAACTGCAGTAAAAGTGGGGTGACTGTGGTATTTCGGATGCAGAATAACTGCAGTAAAAGTGGGGTGACTGTGGTATTTCGGATAGAGAATAACTGCAGTAAAAGTGGAGTGACTGGTATTTCCGATGCAGAATAACTGCAGTAAAAGTGGGGTGACTGTGGTATTTCGGATAGAGAATAATTGCAGTTAAAGTGGGATGACTGTGGTATTTCAGATGCAGAATAACTGCAGTAAAAGTGGGGTGACTGTGGTATTTCGGATAGAGAATAACTGCAGTAAAAGTGGGGTGACTGTGGTATTTCGGATAGAGAATAACTGCAGTAAAAGTGGGGTGACTGTGGTATTTCGGATAGAGAATAACTGCAGTAAAAGTGGGGTGACTGTGGTATTTCGGATAGAGAATAACTGCAGTAAAAGTGGGGTGACTGTGGTATTTCGGATAGAGAATAACTGCAGTAAAAGTGGGGTGACTGTGGTATTTCCGATGCAGAATAACTGCAGTAAAAGTGGGGTGACTGTGGTATTTCGGATGCAGAATAACTGCAGTAAAAGTGGGGTGACTGTGGTATTTCCGGATGCAGAATAACTGCAGTAAAAGTGGGGTGACTGTGGTATTTCGGATAGAGAATAACTGCAGTAAAAGTGGGGTGACTGTGTATTTCCGATGCAGAATAACTGCAGTAAAAGTGGGGTGACTGTGGTATTTTGGATGCAGAATAACTGCAGTAAAAGTGGGGTGACTGTGGTATTTCGGATAGAGAATAACTGCAGTAAAAGTGGGGTGACTGTGTATTTCAGATGCAGAATAACTGCAGTAAAAGTGGGGTGACTGTGGTATTTCCGATGCAGAATAACTGCAGTAAAAGTGGGGTGACTGTGGTATTTCGGATGCAGAATAACTGCAGTAAAAGTGGGGTGACTGTGGTATTTCGGATGAGAATAACTGCAGTAAAAGTGGGGTGACTGGTATTTCCGATGCAGAATAACTGCAGTAAAAGTGGGGTGACTGTGGTATTTCGGATAGAGAATAACTGCAGTTAAAGTGGGATGACTGTGGTATTTCAGATGCAGAATAACTGCAGTAAAAGTGGGGTGACTGTGGTATTTCGGATAGAGAATAACTGCAGTAAAAGTGGGGTGACTGTGGTATTTCGGATGAGAATAACTGCAGTAAAAGTGGGGTGACTGGGTATTTCGGATAGAGAATAACTGCAGTAAAAGTGGGGTGACTGTGGTATTTCGGATGCAGAATAACTGCAGTAAAAGTGGGGTGACTGTGGTATTTTGGATGAGAATAACTGCAGTAAAAGTGGGGTGACTGGGTATTTCCGATGCAGAATAACTGCAGTAAAAGTGGGGTGACTGTGGTATTTCGGATGAGAATAACTGCAGTTAAAAGTGGGGTGACTGTGTTATTTTGGATGCAGAATAACTGCAGTAAAAGTGGGGGTGACTGTGGTATTTCGGATGAGAATAACTGCAGTAAAAGTGGGGTGACTGTGGTATTTCGGATAGAGAATAACTGCAGTAAAAGTGGGGTGACTGTGGTATTTCGGATAGAGAATAACTGCAGTAAAGTGGGTGACTGGTATTTCGGATAGAGAATAACTGCAGTAAAAGTGGGGTGACTGTGGTATTTCGGATAGAGAATAACTGCAGTAAAAGTGGGGTGACTGTGGTATTTCGGATGCAGAATAACTGCAGTAAAAGTGGGGTGACTGTGGTATTTCAGATGAGAATAACTGCAGTAAAAGTGGGGTGACTGTGGTATTTCGGATGAGAATAACTGCAGTAAAAGTGGGGTGACTGTGGTATTTCGGATAGAGAATAACTGCAGTAAAAGTGGGGTGACTGTGTATTTCGATGAGAATAACTGCAGTAAAAGTGGGGTGACTGTGGTATTTCGGATGCAGAATAACTGCAGTAAAAGTGGGGTGACTGTGGTATTTCTGTGGATAGAGAATAACTGCAGTAAAAGTGGGGTGACTGGTATTTCGGATGAGAATAACTGCAGTAAAAGTGGGGTGACTGTGGTATTTCGGATAGAGAATAACTGCAGTAAAAGTGGGGTGACTGGTATTTTGGATGAGAATAACTGCAGTAAAAGTGGGGTGACTGTGGTATTTCCGATGCAGAATAACTGCAGTAAAAGTGGGGTGACTGTGGTATTTCGGATAGAGAATAACTGCAGTAAAAGTGGGGTGACTGTGGTATTTCCGATGCAGAATAACTGCAGTAAAAGTGGGGTGACTGTGGTATTTCGGATGAGAATAACTGCAGTAAAAGTGGGGTGACTGTGGTATTTCGGATAGAGAATAACTGCAGTAAAAGTGGGGTGACTGGTATTTCCGATGCAGAATAACTGCAGTAAAAGTGGGGTGACTGTGTATTTCGGATAGAGAATAACTGCAGTAAAAGTGGGATGACTGTGGTATTTCAGATGCAGAATAACTGCAGTAAAAGTGGGGTGACTGTGGTATTTCAGATAGAGAATAACTGCAGTAAAAGTGGGGTGACTGTGGTATTTCAGATAGAGAATAACTGCAGTAAAAGTGGGGTGACTGTGGTATTTCAGATAGAGAATAACTGCAGTAAAAGTGGGGTGACTGTGGTATTTCAGATAGAGAATAACTGCAGTAAAAGTGGGGTGACTGTGGTATTTCGGATAGAGAATAACTGCAGTAAAAGTGGGGTGACTGTGGTATTTCGGATGCAGAATAACTGCAGTAAAAGTGGGGTGACTGTGGTATTTCGGATGAGAATAACTGCAGTAAAAGTGGGGTGACTGTGGTATTTCAGATAGAGAATAACTGCAGTAAAAGTGGGGTGACTGTGGTATTTCAGATGCAGAATAACTGCAGTAAAAGTGGGGTGACTGTGGTATTTCGATAGAGAATAACTGCAGTAAAAGTGGGGTGACTGTGGTATTTCGGATGCAGAATAACTGCAGTAAAAGTGGGGTGACTGTGGTATTTCGGATAGAGAATAACTACAGTAAAAGTGGGGTGACTGTGGTATTTCAGATAGAGAATAACTGCAGTAAAAGTGGGGTGACTGTGGTATTTCGGATAGAGAATAACTGCAGTAAAAGTGGGGTGACTGTGGTATTTCGGATGAGAATAACTGCAGTAAAAGTGGGGTGACTGTGGTATTTCAGATAGAGAATAACTGCAGTAAAAGTGGGGTGACTGTGGTATTTCGGATGAGAATAACTGCAGTAAAAGTGGGGTGACTGTGGTATTTCCGATAGAGAATAACTGCAGTAAAAGGTGGGGCAGTGACTGTGGTATTTCGGATAGAGAATAACTGCAGTAAAAGTGGGGTGACTGTGGTATTTCGGATGAGAATAACTGCAGTAAAAGTGGGGTGACTGTGGTATTTCGGATAGAGAATAACTGCAGTAAAAGTGGGGTGACTGGTATTTCAGATGAGAATAACTGCAGTAAAAGTGGGGTGACTGTGGTATTTCGGATAGAGAATAACTGCAGTAAAAGTGGGGTGACTGTGGTATTTCGGATAGAGAATAACTGCAGTAAAAGTGGGGTGACTGTGGTATTTCGGATAGAGAATAACTGCAGTAAAAGTGGGGTGACTGGTATTTCAGATGCAGAATAACTGCAGTAAAAGTGGGGTGACTGTGGTATTTCGGATAGAGAATAACTGCAGTAAAAGTGGGGTGACTGTGTATTTTGGATGCAGAATAACTGCAGTAAAAGTGGGGTGACTGTGGTATTTCGGATGCAGAATAACTGCAGTAAAAGTGGGGTGACTGTGGTATTTCCGATGCAGAATAACTGCAGTAAAAGTGGGGTGACTGTGGTATTTCCGATGCAGAATAACTGCAGTAAAAGTGGGGTGACTGTGGTATTTCCGATGCAGAATAACTGCAGTAAAAGTGGGGTGACTGTGGTATTTCGGATGAGAATAACTGCAGTAAAAGTGGGGTGACTGTGGTATTTCGGATAGAGAATAACTGCAGTAAAAGTGGGGTGACTGGTATTTCGGATGCAGAATAACTGCAGTAAAAGTGGGGTGACTGTGGTATTTCGGATAGAGAATAACTGCAGTAAAAGTGGGGTGACTGTGGTATTTCCGATGCAGAATAACTGCAGTAAAAGTGGGGTGACTGTGGTATTTCGGATAGAGAATAACTGCAGTAAAAGTGGGGTGACTGTGGTATTTCGGATGCAGAATAGCAGAATAACTGCAGTAAAAGTGGGGTGACTGTGGTATTTTGGATAGAGAATAACTGCAGTAAAAGTGGGGTGACTGTGGTATTTCCGATGCAGAATAACTGCAGTAAAAGTGGGGTGACTGTGGTATTTCAGGATGAGAATAACTGCAGTAAAAGTGGGGTGACTGTGTTATTTTGGATGGATGCAGAGAATAACTGCAGTAAAAGTGGGGTGACTGTGGTATTTCGGATGAGAATAACTGCAGTAAAAGTGGGGTGACTGTGGTATTTCGGATGAGAATAACTGCAGTAAAAGTGGGGTGACTGTGGTATTTCCGGATAGAGAATAACTGCAGTAAAAGTGGGGTGACTGGTATTTTTCGGATAGAGAATAACTGCAGTAAAAGTGGGGTGACTGTGGTATTTCAGATGCAGAATAACTGCAGTAAAAGTGGGGTGACTGTGGTATTTCCGATGCAGAATAACTGCAGTAAAAGTGGGGTGACTGTGGTATTTCGGATAGAGAATAACTGCAGTAAAAGTGGGGTGACTGTGGTATTTCGGATGAGAATAACTGCAGTAAAAGTGGGGTGACTGTGGTATTTCGGATGCAGAATAACTGCAGTAAAAGTGGGGTGACTGTGGTATTTTGGATAGAGAATAACTGCAGTAAAAGTGGGGTGACTGGTATTTCAGATAGAGAATAACTGCAGTAAAAGTGGGGTGACTGTGGTATTTCAGATAGAGAATAACTGCAGTAAAAGTGGGGTGACTGTGGTATTTCGGATAGAGAATAACTGCAGTAAAAGTGGGGTGACTGTGGTATTTCAGATAGAGAATAACTGCAGTAAAAGTGGGGTGACTGTGGTATTTCAGATGAGAATAACTGCAGTAAAAGTGGGGTGACTGTGTATTTCGATGCAGAATAACTGCAGTAAAAAGTGGGGTGACTGTGGTATTTCGGATGCAGAATAACTGCAGTAAAAGTGGGGTGACTGTGGTATTTCGGATGAGAATAACTGCAGTAAAAGTGGGGTGACTGTGGTATTTCAGATGCAGAATAACTGCAGTAAAAGTGGGGTGACTGTGGTATTTCAGATAGAGAATAACTGCAGTAAAAGTGGGGTGACTGTGGTATTTCGGATGAGAATAACTGCAGTAAAAGTGGGGTGACTGTGGTATTTCGGATAGAGAATAACTGCAGTAAAAGTGGGGTGACTGGTATTTCGGATAGAGAATAACTGCAGTAAAAGTGGGGTGACTGTGGTATTTCGGATAGAGAATAACTGCAGTAAAAGTGGGGTGACTGTGGTATTTCGGATGAGAATAACTGCAGTAAAAGTGGGGTGACTGTGGTATTTCAGATAGAGAATAACTGCAGTAAAAGTGGGGTGACTGTGGTATTTCGGATGAGAATAACTGCAGTAAAAGTGGGGTGACTGTGGTATTTCGGATAGAGAATAACTGCAGTAAAAGTGGGGTGACTGGTATTTCGGATGCAGAATAACTGCAGTAAAAGTGGGGTGACTGTGGTATTTCGGATAGAGAATAACTGCAGTAAAAGTGGGGTGACTGGTATTTCAGATGCAGAATAACTGCAGTAAAAGTGGGGTGACTGTGGTATTTCGGATAGAGAATAACTGCAGTAAAAGTGGGGTGACTGTGGTATTTCGGATAGAGAATAACTGCAGTAAAAGTGGGGTGACTGTGGTATTTCGGATAGAGAATAACTGCAGTAAAAGTGGGGTGACTGTGGTATTTCAGATAGAGAATAACTGCAGTAAAAGTGGGGTGACTGTGGTATTTCAGATAGAGAATAACTGCAGTAAAAGTGGGGTGACTGTGGTATTTCAGATAGAGAATAACTGCAGTAAAAGTGGGGTGACTGTGGTATTTCGGATAGAGAATAACTGCAGTAAAAGTGGGGTGACTGTGGTATTTCGGATAGAGAATAACTGCAGTAAAAGTGGGGTGACTGTGGTATTTCAGATAGAGAATAACTGCAGTAAAAGTGGGGTGACTGTGGTATTTCAGATAGAGAATAACTGCAGTAAAAGTGGGGTGACTGTGGTATTTCGGATAGAGAATAACTGCAGTAAAAGTGGGGTGACTGTGGTATTTCAGATAGAGAATAACTGCAGTAAAAGTGGGGTGACTGTGGTATTTCGGATGCAGAATAACTGCAGTAAAAGTGGGGTGACTGTGGTATTTCCGATGCAGAATAACTGCAGTAAAAGTGGGGTGACTGTGGTATTTCGGATGCAGAGAATAACTGCAGTAAAAGTGGGGTGACTGTGGTAGTTCGGATAGAGAATAACTGCAGTAAAAGTGGGGTGACTGTGGTATTTCGATAGAGAATAACTGCAGTAAAAGTGGGGTGACTGGTATTTCAGATGCAGAATAACTGCAGTAAAAGTGGGGTGACTGGTATTTCCGATGCAGAATAACTGCAGTAAAAGTGGGGTGACTGTGGTATTTCGGATGCAGAGTAACTGCAGTAAAAGTGGGGTGACTGTGGTATTTCGGATAGAGAATAACTGCAGTAAAAGTGGGGTGACTGTGTATTTCAGATGCAGAAATAACTGCAGTAAAAGTGGGGTGACTGTGGTATTTCGGATGCAGAATAACTGCAGTAAAAGTGGGGTGACTGTGGTATTTCCGATGCAGAATAACTGCAGTAAAAGTGGGGTGACTGTGGTATTTCGGATGAGAAAAGTGAGAATAACTGTGGTATTTCGGATAAGAATAACTGCAGTAAAAGTGGGGTGACTGTGGTATTTCCGATGCAGAATAACTGCAGTAAAAGTGGGGTGACTGTGGTATTTCGGATAGAGAATAACTGCAGTAAAAGTGGGGTGACTGTGGTATTTCGGATAGAGAATAACTGCAGTAAAAGTGGGGTGACTGTGGTATTTCGGATAGAGAATAACTGCAGTAAAAGTGGGGTGACTGTGGTATTTCGGATAGAGAATAACTGCAGTAAAAGTGGGGTGACTGTGGTATTTCGGATGCAGAATAACTGCAGTAAAAGTGGGGTGACTGTGGTATTTTGGATAGAGAATAACTGCAGTAAAAGTGGGGTGACTGTGGTATTTCCGATGAGAATAACTGCAGTAAAAGTGGGGTGACTGTGGTATTTCGGATGCAGAATAACTGCAGTAAAAGTGGGGTGACTGTGGTATTTCGGATAGAGAATAACTGCAGTAAAAGTGGGGTGACTGTGGTATTTCCGATGCAGAATAACTGCAGTAAAAGTGGGGTGACTGTGGTATTTCGGATGCAGAATAACTGCAGTAAAAGTGGGGTGACTGTGGTATTTCGGATAGAGAATAACTGCAGTAAAAGTGGGGTGACTGTGGTATTTCCGATGCAGAATAACTGCAGTAAAAGTGGGGTGACTGTGGTATTTCGGATAGAGAATAACTGCAGTAAAAGTGGGGTGACTGTGGTATTTCGGATAGAGAATAACTGCAGTAAAAGTGGGGTGACTGTGGTATTTCAGATGCAGAATAACTGCAGTAAAAGTGGGGTGACTGTGGTATTTCGGATAGAGAATAACTGCAGTAAAAGTGGGGTGACTGTGGTATTTCCGATGCAGAATAACTGCAGTAAAAGTGGGGTGACTGTGGTATTTTGGATAGAGAATAACTGCAGTAAAAGTGGGGGTGACTGTGGTATTTCCGATGCAGAATAACTGCAGTAAAAGTGGGGTGACTGTGGTATTTTGGATAGAGAATAACTGCAGTAAAAGTGGGGTGACTGTGGTATTTCCGATGCAGAATAACTGCAGTAAAAGTGGGGTGACTGTGGTATTTCGATGAGAATAACTGCAGTAAAAGTGGGGTGACTGTGGTATTTCGGATGAGAATAACTGCAGTAAAAGTGGGGTGACTGTGGTATTTCAGATGCAGAATAACTGCAGTAAAAGTGGGGTGACTGTGGTATTTCGGATAGAGAATAACTGCAGTAAAAGTGGGGTGACTGGTATTTCCCGATGCAGAATAACTGCAGTAAAAGTGGGGTGACTGTGGTATTTCGGATAGAGAATAATTGCAGTTAAAGTGGGATGACTGTGGTATTTCAGATGCAGAATAACTGCAGTAAAAGTGGGGTGACTGTGGTATTTCAGGATAGAGAATAACTGCAGTAAAAGTGGGGTGACTGGTATTTCGGATAGAGAATAACTGCAGTAAAGTGGGGTGACTGTGGTATTTCGGATGAGAATAACTGCAGTAAAAGTGGGGTGACTGTGGTATTTCGGATGCAGAATAACTGCAGTAAAAGTGGGGTGACTGTGGTATTTTGGATGAGAATAACTGCAGTAAAAGTGGGGTGACTGTGGTATTTCCGATGCAGAATAACTGCAGTAAAAGTGGGGTGACTGTGGTATTTCGGATGCAGAGTAACTGCAGTAAAAGTGGGGTGACTGTGGTAGTTCGGATAGAGAATAACTGCAGTAAAAGTGGGGTGACTGTGGTATTTCGGATAGAGAATAACTGCAGTAAAAGTGGGGTGACTGGTATTTCAGATGCAGAATATCTGCAGTAAAAGTGGGGTGACTGGTATTTCCGATGCAGAATAACTGCAGTAAAAGTGGGGTGACTGTGGTATTTCGGATGCAGAGTAACTGCAGTAAAAGTGGGGTGACTGTGGTATTTCGGGTAGAGAATAACTGCAGTAAAAGTGGGGTGACTGGTATTTCGATGCAGAGAACTGCAGTAAAAGTGGGGTGACTGTGGTATTTCGGATAGAGAATAACTGCAGTAAAAGTGGGGTGACTGTGGTATTTCCGATGCAGAATAACTGCAGTAAAAGTGGGGTGACTGTGGTATTTTGGATAGAGAATAACTGCAGTAAAAGTGGGGTGAATGTGGTATTTCGATAGAGAATAACTGCAGTAAAAGTGGGGTGACTGTGGTATTTCGGATAGAGAATAACTGCAGTAAAAGTGGGTGACTGTGGTATTTCGGATAGAGAATAACTGCAGTAAAAGTGGGGTGACCGTGGTATTTGGGATAGAGAATAACTGCAGTAAAAGTGGGGTGACTGTGGTATTTCCGATGCAGAATAACTGCAGTAAAAGTGGGGTGACTGTGGTATTTCCGATGCAGAATAACTGCAGTAAAAACTGTGGTATTTCGGATGCAGAGTAACTGCAAAAAGTGGGGTGACTGTGGTATTTCGGATAGAGAATAACTGCAGTAAAAGTGGGGTGACTGGTATTTCCAGAATAACTGCAGTAAAAGTAACTGCAGTAAAAGTTGTGGTATTTCGGATGCAGAATAACTGCAGTAAAAGTGGGGTGACTGTGGTATTTTGGATAGAGAATAACTGCAGTAAAAGTGGGGTGACTGTGGTATTTCCGATGCAGAATAACTGCAGTAAAAGTGGGGTGACTGTGGTATTTTGGATAGAGAATAACTGCAGTAAAAGTGGGGTGACTGTGGTATTTCGGATAGAGAATAACTGCAGTAAAAGTGGGGTGACTGTGGTATTTTGGATAGAGAATAACTGCAGTAAAAGTGGGGTGACTGTGGTATTTCCGATGCAGAATAACTGCAGTAAAAGTGGGGTGACTGTGGTATTTTGGATAGAGAATAACTGCAGTAAAAGTGGGGTGACTGTGGTATTTCCGATGCAGAATAACTGCAGTAAAAGTGGGGTGACTGTGGTATTTCGGATGCAGAATAACTGCAGTAAAAGTGGGGTGACTGTGGTATTTCGGATAGAGAATAACTGCAGTAAAAGTGGGGTGACTGGTATTTCCGATGCAGAATAACTGCAGTAAAAGTGGGGTGACTGTGGTATTTCGAATAACTGCAGTAAAGTGGGATGACTGTGGTATTTCAGATGCAGAATAACTGCAGTAAAAGTGGGGTGACTGGTATTTTGGATAGAGAATAACTGCAGTAAAAGTGGGGTGACTGGTATTTCGGATAGAGAATAACTGCAGTAAAAGTGGGGTGACTGTGGTATTTCGGATAGAGAATAACTGCAGTAAAAGTGGGGTGACTGTGGTATTTCGGATGCAGAATAACTGCAGTAAAAGTGGGGTGACTGTGGTATTTCCGATGCAGAATAACTGCAGTAAAAGTGGGGTGACTGTGGTATTCGGATGCAGAATAACTGCAGTAAAAGTGGGGTGACTGTGGTATTTCGGATAGAGAATAACTGCAGTAAAAGTGGGGTGACTGTGGTATTTCGGATGAGAATAACTGCAGTAAAAGTGGGGTGACTGGTATTGATGCAGAATATCTGCAGTAAAAGTGGGGTGACTGGATGCAGAATAACTGCAGTAAAAGTGGGGTGACTGTGGTATTTCGGATGCAGAATAACTGCAGTAAAAGTGGGGTGACTGTGGTATTTCGGATAGAGAATAACTGCAGTAAAAGTGGGGTGACTGGTATTTCCGATGCAGAATAACTGCAGTAAAAGTGGGGTGACTGTGGTATTTCGGATAGAGAATAACTGCAGTAAAAGTGGGGTGACTGGTATTTCCGATGCAGAATAAAAGTAAAAGTGGGGTGACTGTGGTATTTCGGATAGAGAATAACTGCAGTAAAAGTGGGGTGACTGTGGTATTTCGGATAGAGAATAACTGCAGTAAAAGTGGGGTGACTGTGGTATTTCGGATAGAGAATAACTGCAGTAAAAGTGGGGTGACTGTGGTATTTCGGATAGAGAATAACTGCAGTAAAAGTGGGGTGACTGTGGTATTTCGGATAGAGAATAACTGCAGTAAAAGTGGGGTGACTGTGGTATTTCGGATGCAGAATAACTGCAGTAAAAGTGGGGTGACTGTGGTATTTCCGATGCAGAATAACTGCAGTAAAAGTGGGGTGACTGTGGTATTTCGGATGCAGAATAACTGCAGTAAAAGTGGGGTGACTGTGGTATTTCGGATAGAGAATAACTGCAGTAAAAGTGGGGTGACTGGTATTTCAGATGCAGAATAACTGCAGTAAAAGTGGGGTGACTGTGGTATTTCGGATAGAGAATAACTGCAGTAAAAGTGGGGTGACTGTGGTATTTTGGATAGAGAATAACTGCAGTAAAAGTGGGGTGACTGTGGTATTTCCGATGCAGAATAACTGCAGTAAAAGTGGGGTGACTGTGGTATTTTGGATAGAGAATAACTGCAGTAAAAGTGGGGTGACTGTGGTATTTCCGATGCAGAATAACTGCAGTAAAAGTGGGGTGACTGTGGTATTTCGGATAGAGAATAACTGCAGTAAAAAGTGGGGTGACTGTGGTATTTCCGGATGCAGAATAACTGCAGTAAAAGTGGGGTGACTGTGGTATTTCGGATGAGAATAACTGCAGTAAAAGTGGGGTGACTGTGGTATTTCGGATGAGAATAACTGCAGTAAAAGTGGGGTGACTGTGGTATTTCGGATGCAGAATAACTGCAGTAAAAGTGGGGTGACTGTGGTATTTCGGATAGAGAATAACTGCAGTAAAAGTGGGGTGACTGTGTATTTCCGATGCAGAATAACTGCAGTAAAAGTGGGGTGACTGTGGTATTTCGGATAGAGAATAATTGCAGTTAAAGTGGGACTGTGGTATTTCAGATAGAATAACTGCAGTAAAAGGGTATTTCCGATGACTGTGACTGGTATTTCGGATAGAGAATAACTGCAGTAAAAGTGGGGTGACTGTGGTATTTCGGATAGAGAATAACTGCAGTAAAAGTGGGGTGACTGTGGTATTTCGGATAGAGAATAACTGCAGTAAAAGTGGGGTGACTGGTATTTCCGATGCAGAATAACTGCAGTAAAAGTGGGGTGACTGTGGTATTTCCGATGCAGAATAACTGCAGTAAAAGTGGGGTGACTGTGGTATTTCGGATGCAGAATAACTGCAGTAAAAGTGGGGTGACTGTGTATTTCGGATAGAGAATAACTGCAGTAAAAGTGGGGTGACTGTGGTATTTCGGATAGAGAATAACTGCAGTAAAAGTGGGGTGACTGGTATTTCAGATGCAGAATATCTGCAGTAAAAGTGGGGTGACTGGTATTTCCGATGCAGAATAACTGCAGTAAAAGTGGGGTGACTGTGGTATTTCGGATGCAGAGTAACTGCAGTAAAAGTGGGGTGACTGTGGTATTTCGGATAGAGAATAATTGCAGTTAAAATGGGATGACTGTGGTATTTCAGATGCAGAATAACTGCAGTAAAAGTGGGGTGACTGTGGTATTTCGGATAGAGAATAACTGCAGTAAAAGTGGGGTGAATGTGGTATTTCGGATAGAGAATAACTGCAGTAAAAGTGGGGTGACTGTGGTATTTTGGATAGAGAATAACTGCAGTAAAAGTGGGGTGAATGTGGTATTTCGGATGAGAATAACTGCAGTAAAAGTGGGGTGACTGTGGTATTTCGGATAGAGAATAACTGCAGTAAAAGTGGGGTGACTGTGGTATTTCGGATGAGAATAACTGCAGTAAAAGTGGGTGACTGTGGTATTTCGGATGCAGAATAACTGCAGTAAAAGTAACTGTGGTATTTCATGCAGAATAACTGCAGTAAAAGTGGGGTGACTGTGGTATTTCCGATGCAGAATAACTGCAGTAAAAGTGGGGTGACTGTGGTATTTCGGATGCAGAATAACTGCAGTAAAAGTGGGGTGACTGTGGTATTTCGGATAGAGAATAACTGCAGTAAAAGTGGGGTGACTGTGGTATTTCCGATGCAGAATAACTGCAGTAAAAGTGGGGTGACTGTGGTATTTCGGATAGAGAATAACTGCAGTAAAAGTGGGGTGACTGTGGTATTTTGGAAAGAATAACTGCAGTAAAAGTGGGGTGACTGTGGTATTTCGATGCAGAATAACTGCAGTAAAAGTGGGGTGACTGTGGTATTTCGGATAGAGAATAACTGCAGTAAAAGTGGGGTGACTGTGGTATTTCGGATGCAGAATAACTGCAGTAAAAGTGGGGTGACTGTGGTATTTCGGATAGAGAATAACTGCAGTAAAAGTGGGGTGACTGTGGTATTTCGGATGCAGAATAACTGCAGTAAAAGTGGGGTGACTGTGGTATTTTGGATAGAGAATAACTGCAGTAAAAGTGGGGTGACTGTGGTATTTCCGATGCAGAATAACTGCAGTAAAAGTGGGGTGACTGTGGTATTTCGGATAGAGAATAACTGCAGTAAAAGTGGGGTGACTGTGGTATTTCCGGATAGCAGAATAACTGCAGTAAAAGTGGGGTGACTGTGGTATTTCGGATGCAGAATAACTGCAGTAAAAGTGGGGTGACTGTGGTATTTCGGATAGAGAATAACTGCAGTAAAAGTGGGGTGACTGTGGTATTTCCGATGCAGAATAACTGCAGTAAAAGTGGGGTGACTGTGGTATTTCGGATAGAGAATAACTGCAGTAAAAGTGGGGTGACTGTGGTATTTTGGATAGAGAATAACTGCAGTAAAAGTGGGGTGACTGTGGTATTTCCCGATGCAGAATAACTGCAGTAAAAGTGGGGTGACTGTGGTATTTTGGATAGAGAATAACTGCAGTAAAAGTGGGGTGACTGTGTATTTCAGATGCAGAATAACTGCAGTAAAAAGTGGGGTGACTGTGGTATTTCGGATGCAGAATAACTGCAGTAAAAGTGGGGTGACTGGGTATTTCGGATAGAGAATAACTGCAGTAAAAGTGGGTGACTGGTATTTCCGATGCAGAATAACTGCAGTAAAAGTGGGGTGACTGTGGTATTTCGGATAGAAATAACTGCAGTAAAAGTGGGATGACTGTGTATTTCAGATGCAGAATAACTGCAGTAAAAGTGGGGTGACTGTGGTATTTCGGATAGAGAATAACTGCAGTAAAAGTGGGGTGACTGTGGTATTTCGGATGAGAATAACTGCAGTAAAAGTGGGGTGACTGTGGTATTTCCGATGCAGAATAACTGCAGTAAAAGTGGGGTGACTGTGGTATTTCGGATAGAGAATAACTGCAGTAAAAGTGGGGTGACTGTGGTATTTCCGATGAGAATAACTGCAGTAAAAGTGGGGTGACTGTGGTATTTCGGATGAGAATAACTGCAGTAAAAGTGGGGTGACTGTGGTATTTCAGATGAGAATAACTGCAGTAAAAGTGGGGTGACTGTGGTATTTCCGATGCAGAATAACTGCAGTAAAAGTGGGGTGACTGTGGTATTTTGGATAGAGAATAACTGCAGTAAAAGTGGGGTGACTGTGGTATTTCCGATGCAGAATAACTGCAGTAAAAGTGGGGTGACTGTGGTATTTCCGATGCAGAATAACTGCAGTAAAAGTGGGGTGACTGGTATTTCGGATAGAGAATAACTGCAGTAAAAGTGGGGTGACTGTGGTATTTCGGATGCAGAATAACTGCAGTAAAAGTGGGGTGACTGTGGTATTTCGGATAGAGAATAACTGCAGTAAAAGTGGGGTGACTGGTATTTCCGATGCAGAATAACTGCAGTAAAAGTGGGGTGACTGTGGTATTTCGGATAGAGAATAATTGCAGTTAAAGTGGGATGACTGTGGTATTTCAGATGCAGAATAACTGCAGTAAAAGTGGGGTGACTGGTATTTCGGATAGAGAATAACTGCAGTAAAAGTGGGGTGACTGGTATTTCCGGATGAGAATAACTGCAGTAAAAGTGGGGTGACTGTGGTATTTCAGGATAGAGAATAACTGCAGTAAAAGTGGGGTGACTGTGGTATTTCAGATGCAGAATAACTGCAGTAAAAGTGGGGTGACTGTGGTATTTCGGATAGAGAATAACTGCAGTAAAAGTGGGGTGACTGTGGTATTTCGGATAGAGAATAACTGCAGTAAAAGTGGGGTGACTGTGGTATTTCGATAGAGAATAACTGCAGTAAAAGTGGGGTGACTGTGGTAGTTCGGATAGAGAATAACTGCAGTAAAAGTGGGGTGACTGTGGTATTTCGATAGAGAATAACTGCAGTAAAAGTGGGGTGACTGGTATTTCAGATGCAGAATATCTGCAGTAAAAGTGGGGTGACTGTGTATTTCGATGCAGAATAACTGCAGTAAAAGTGGGTGACTGTGGTATTTCGGATGCAGAGTAACTGCAGTAAAAGTGGGGTGACTGTGGTATTTCGGATAGAGAATAACTGCAGTAAAAGTGGAGTGACTGGTATTTCCGATGAGAATAACTGCAGTAAAAGTGGGGTGACTGTGGTATTTCGGATAGAGAATAACTGCAGTAAAAGTGGGGTGACTGTGGTATTTCAGATGCAGAATAACTGCAGTAAAAGTGGGGTGACTGTGGTATTTTGGATGAGAATAACTGCAGTAAAAGTGGGGTGAATGTGGTATTTCGGATAGAGAATAACTGCAGTAAAAGTGGGGTGACTGTGGTATTTGACGGATAGAGAATAACTGCAGTAAAAGTGGGGTGACTGTGGTATTTCGGATAGAGAATAACTGCAGTAAAAGTGGGGTGACCGTGGTATTTCGGATAGAGAATAACTGCAGTAAAAGTGGGGTGACTGTATTTCCGATGCAGAATAACTGCAGTAAAAGTGGGGTGACTGTGGTATTTCGGATAGAGAATAACTCCGTGATGCAGAATAACTGCAGTAAAAGTGGGGTGACTGTGGTATTTCGGATGCAGAGTAACTGCAGTAAAAGTGGGGTGACTGTGGTATTTTGGATAGAGAATAACTGCAGTAAAAGTGGGGTGACTGGTATTTCCCGATGCAGAATAACTGCAGTAAAAAGGGGGTGACTGTGGTATTTCGGATGCAGAGTAACTGCAGTAAAAGTGGGGTGACTGTGGTATTTCGGATAGAGAATAACTGCAGTAAAAGTGGGGTGACTGGTATTTCCGATGCAGAATAACTGCAGTAAAAGTGGGGTGACTGTGGTATTTCGGATAGAGAATAACTGCAGTAAAAGTGGGGTGACCGTGGTATTTTGGATAGAGAATAACTGCAGTAAAAGTGGGGTGACTGTGGTATTTCCGATGCAGAATAACTGCAGTAAAAGTGGGGTGACTGTGGTATTTTGGATAGAGAATAACTGCAGTAAAAGTGGGGTGACTGTGGTATTTCCGATGCAGAATAACTGCAGTAAAAGTGGGGTGACTGTGGTATTTCCGATGCAGAATAACTGCAGTAAAAGTGGGGTGACTGGTATTTCGGATAGAGAATAACTGCAGTAAAAGTGGGGTGACTGTGGTATTTCCGATGCAGAATAACTGCAGTAAAAGTGGGTGACTGTGGTATTTCGGATAGAGAATAATTGCAGTAAAAGTGGGGTGACTGTGGTATTTCCGATGCAGAATAACTGCAGTAAAAGTGGGGTGACTGTGGTATTTCGGATAGAGAATAATTGCAGTTAAAGTGGGATGACTGTGGTATTTCAGATGCAGAATAACTTTGCAGTAAAAGTGGGGTGACTGGTATTTCCAGGATAGAGAATAACTGCAGTAAAAGTGGGGTGACTGTGGTATTTCGGATAGAGAATAACTACAGTAAAAGTGGGGTGACTGTGGTATTTTGATAGAGAATAACTGCAGTAAAAGTGGGAGGTGACTGTGGTATTTCAGATGCAGAATAACTGCAGTAAAGTGGGAGTGACTGTGGTATTTCGGATAGAGAATAACTGCAGTAAAGGTGGGGTGACTGTGGTATTTCAGATAGAGAATAACTGCAGTAAAAGTGGGGTGACTGTGATATTTCAGATGCAGAATAACTACAGTAAAAGTGGGGTGACTGTGGTAGTTCGGATGAGAATAACTACAGTAAAAGTGGGGTGACTGTGGTATTTCGGATAGAGAATAACTGCAGTTAAAGGGGGTGACTGGTATTTCGATGCAGAATAACTGCAGTAAAAGTGGGGTGACTGTGGTATTTCAGATAGAGAATAACTACAG